>NW_020190389.1:0-161376 GCF_002263795.3 Bos taurus
ATGATATGTGACTGATCATGTGCTGATCATTGGTGTCACAAACTAATCATGTGCCTCTGGAGGCAATGAACATAGAGCTGGTAGGCAGGAATCAGTAGCAGCTATAATCATGGAAACTCACCTCTGAGAATCATGCTGCTCAGCTGGCAATAATCAAGTAGATGAGCAGGCAGGAATTACGCAGCACAAGGTGGCAATTGTCAAGGAGAGGAAGGCAGGAATCGTACAGCTCAGCTGGAAGTTGTCAGCAGATGAGGCAGACAGTAATCATGCAGCTCAGCAGGCCCTGATCACGTGACTGAGCATGCACTGTTTACGTGGCTGATCACACACCTATCACGTGACTGATCATGCACTGTTCACGTGGCTGATCATGCACTGATCACTTGGCTGGACATACACTGATCACGTGCCTGGTCATGCACTGATCACGTGGCTGATCATGCACTGATCACGTGACTGATCATGCACTGATCTCGTGTCTGATCATGCACTGATCACGTGGCTATCATGCACTGCTCACGTGGCTGATCATGCGATGATCACGCAGCTACCATGTACTGGTCACATGACTGATCATGCACTGATCATGTGACTGATCATGCAGTGGTCACGTGCCTATCATGCACTACTCACGTGGCTGATCATGCAATGATCATGTAGCTACCATGTACAGGTCACGTGAATGATCATACACCCATCAGGTGACTGATCATGCACTGATCACGTGGCTATCATGCACTGATCACGAGACTGATCATGCACTGATCACGTCTCTATCATGCACTGATCACATGACTGCCCATGCACTGATCACGTGGGTGATCATACACTAATCATGTGACAGATCATGCACTGATCACGTGGCTGATCATGCACTGATACCGTGACTGAGCATGGACTGATCACATGACTATCATGTAGTGATCACGTGACTTAATGGCGCTGATCATGTGACTGATCATGCGTTGATCATGTTTGCTATCATACACTGATCATGTGCCTCTGGAGGCAATAAACAAAGAGCTGAGTAGGCACGAATCAAACAGTCAGCAGGCAATAATCATGGAACTCAGCTGTGAGGAATCATGCTGCTCAGCTGGCAATAATCAAGCAGCTGAGCAGGCAGGAATTACGCAGCACAGCTGGCAATTGTCAAGCAGATGACAGGCAGGAATCGTGCAGCTCAGCTGGCAATTGTCAACCAGATGAGCAGACAGTAATCACGCAGCTCAGCAGGCCCTGATCACGTGACTGAGCATGCACTGTACACGCGGCTGATCATACACTGATCACGTGATCGATCATGCACTGATCACTTGGATATCATGCACTGATCACGTGGCTGATCATACACTGTTCACGTGTCTGACCATGCACTGATCACGTGGCTGATCATACACTGCTCACGTGACTGATCATGCACTGGTCACGTGACTGATCATGCCCTGATCAAGTGGCTATCATGCACTGATTACGTGGCTGATCATGCAATGATCATGAAGCTACCATGAACCGGTCATGTGACCGATCATACACCCATCAGGTGACTGATCATGCACTGATCACGTGGCTATATTGCACTGTTAACGTGGCTGATCATACACTGATCACCTGCCTGGCCATGCACAGATCAGGTGACTAATCATGAACTGATTACGTAGCTATCATGTACTGATCACCTGGCTGATCATGCACTGATCATGTGGCTGATCATACACTGTTCACGTGTCTGACCATGCACTGATCACGTGGCTGATCATACACTGCTCACGTAACTGATCATGCACTGATCACGTGGCTATCATGCACTGATCACGTGGCTGAACATGCACTGTTCACGTGGCTGATCACACACCTGTCACGTGACATATCATGCACTGATCACGTGGCACTCATGCACTGATCACGTGGCTGATCATACTCTGCTCACGTAACTGATCATGCACACATCACGTGGCTATCATGCACTGCTCACGTGGCTCGTCATGGAATGATCACGTAGCTACCATATACTGGTCACGTGACTGATCATGCACAGATCACGTCAATGATCATGCACTGTTCAAGTGACTGACAGGAACTGATCACCGTGACTGTCATGCACTGATCACGGTGGCTATCATGCTCTGTTCACGTGGTGATCATGCAAGGAACAACATATTCATCCATGTACTGGCACGTGACGATCTGCACTGATCACGTATGATTCCTGCACTGATCACTTGGCTGATCACACATGTATCACGTGACTGATCATGCACTGATCACGTGGCTCTCATGCACTGATCATGTGGCTATCATGCACTGATCACGTAGCTATCATGCACTGATCACGTGGCTGATCACGCAATGATCACGTAGCTACCATGTACTGGTCATGTGACTGATCATGCACTGATCACATAATTGATCCTGCACTGATCACATGGCTCATCACGCACTGATCCGGTGGCTGATCACACACGTATCACGTGACTGATCATGTACAGATCACGTAAATAATCATGAAGTGATCACGTGGCTATCCTGCACTGATCACGTGGATAACATGCACTGATCACGTGGCTGATCACACACGTATCACGTGACTGATCATGCACTGATCACGTGGCTATCATGCACTGATCACGTGGCTGTCATGCACTGCTCACATGGCTGATCATGCAATGATCACGTAGCTACCATGCACTGGTCACGTGACTGATCATGCACTGATCAGGTAATTGATCATGCACTGATCACGTGACTGATCATGCACTGATCACGTGGCTATAATGCACTGCTCATGTGGCTGATCATGCACTGATCACGTAATTGATCATGCACTGATCACGTGGCTGATCATACACTGAACACGTGACTAATCATGCACTGATCACGTAATTGATCATGCACTGATCACATGGCTGATCATACACTGCTCACGTAACTGATCATGCACTGATCACGTAATTGATCATGCACTGATCACGTGGCTGATCATGCAATGATCATGTAGCTACCATGTACTGGTCCCGTGTGTGACCATGCACTGATCACGTAATTGATCATGCACTGATCACGTGGCTGATCATGCAATGATCACGCAGCTACCATGTACTGGTCACATGACTGATCATGCACTGATCACATAATTGATCATTAGCACGATCACCTGGCCTTATCATTGCATATGATTATGTGACTGAATCATCGTGATGAATCATGTTTGGTGTCAAACACTCGATCATGTGGCCCTCTGGAGGCAATGAAACATAGAGCTGAGTAGGCAGGAATCAGTCAGCAGGCTAATAATCATGGAACTCACACCTCTGAGAAATCATGCTGCTCAGCTGGCAATAATCAAGTAGATGAGCAGGCAGGAATTACGCAGCACAGGTGGCAATTGTCAAGGAGATGACAGGCAGGAATCGTACAGCTCAGCTGGAAGTTGTCAAGCAGATGAGCAGAACAGTAACATGCGCTCAGCAGGCCCTGATGCACGTGACTGAGCATGCACTGTTTACTGTGGCTGTCACACACCTATCCACCGTGACTGATCATGCACTGATTCATGTGACTGATCATGCACTGATCACGTGGCTACAATGCACTGATCAACTGGCTGGACATACCACTGATCACGTGCCTGGTCATGCACTGAATCACGGTGCCTGTCATGACACCACTGATCACGGTGACTTATCATGCACTGATCTCAGTGGTCTGATCATGCACCTGATCACTGTGGCTATCAGCCGCACTGCTCACGTGGCTGATCATGGCGGATGATCACGCAGCTACATGTACTGGTCACATGACTGATCATCGCACGATCATGTGACTGATCATGCAGTGGTCACGTGCCTATCATGCACTACTCACGTGGCTGATCATGCAATGATCATGTTAGCTACCATGTACAGGTCACGTGAATGATCATACACCCCATCAGGTGACTGATCATGCACTGATCACGTGGCTATCATCACTGATCACGAGACTGATCATGCACTGATCACGTCTCATCATGCACTGATCACATGACTGCCCATGCACTGATCACGTGGGTGATCATACACTAATCATGTGACAGATCATGCACTGATCACGTGGCTGATCATGCACTGATACCGTGACTGAGCATGGACTGATCACATGACTATCATGTAGTGATCACGTGACTTAAATGGCGCTGATCATGTGACTGATCATGCGTTGATCATGTTTGCTATCATACACTGATCATGTGCCTCTGGAGGCAATAAACAAAGAGCTGAGTAGGCACGAATCAAACAGTCAGCAGGCAATAATCATGGAACTCAGCTGTGAGGAATCATGCTGCTCAGCTGGCAATAATCAAGCAGCTGAGCAGGCAGGAATTACGCAGCACAGCTGGCAATTGTCAAGCAGATGACAGGCAGGAATCGTGCAGCTCAGCTGGCAATTGTCAACCAGATGAGCAGACAGTAATCACGCAGCTCAGCAGGCCCTGATCACGTGACTGAGCATGCACTGTACACGCGGCTGATCATACACTGATCACGTGATCGATCATGCACTGATCACTTGGATATCATGCACTGATCACGTGGCTGATCATACACTGTTCACGTGTCTGACCATGCACTGATCACGTGGCTGATCATACACTGCTCACGTGGCTCGTCATGGAATGATCACGTAGCTACCATATACTGGTCACGTGACTGATCATGCACAGATCACGTCAATGATCATGCACTGTTCAAGTGACTGATCATGTACTGATCACGTGACTGATCATGCACTGATCACGTGGCTGATCATACACTGTTCACGTGTCTGACCATGCACTGATCACGTGGCTGATCATACACTGCTCACGTGGCTCGTCATGGAATGATCACGTAGCTACCATATACTGGTCACGTGACTGATCATGCACAGATCACTTCAATGATCATGCACTGTTCAAGTGATTGATCATGTAATGATGACGTGACTGATCATGCACTGATCACGTGGCTATATTGCACTGTTAACGTGGCTGATCATACACTGATCACCTGCCTGGCCATGCACAGATCAGGTGACTAATCATGAACTGATTACGTAGCTATCATGTACTGATCACCTGGCTGATCATGCACTGATCATGTGGCTGATCATACACTGTTCACGTGTCTGACCATGCACTGATCACGTGGCTGATCATACACTGCTCACGTAACTGATCATGCACTGATCACGTGGCTATCATGCACTGATCACGTGGCTGAACATGCACTGTTCACGTGGCTGATCACACACCTGTCACGTGACATATCATGCACTGATCACGTGGCACTCATGCACTGATCACGTGGCTGATCATACTCTGCTCACGTAACTGATCATGCACACATCACGTGGCTATCATGCACTGCTCACGTGGCTCGTCATGGAATGATCACGTAGCTACCATATACTGGTCACGTGACTGATCATGCACAGATCACGTCAATGATCATGCACTGTTCAAGTGACTGATCATGTACTGATCACGTGACTGATCATGCACTGATCACGTGGCTATCATGCTCTGTTCACGTGGCTGATCATGCAAGGATCACATATCATCCATGTACTGGGCACGTGACTGATCATGCACTGATCACGTAATTGATCCTGCACTGATCACTTGGCTGATCACACATGTATCACGTGACTGATCATGCACTGATCACGTGGCTCTCATGCACTGATCATGTGGCTATCATGCACTGATCACGTAGCTATCATGCACTGATCACGTGGCTGATCACGCAATGATCACGTAGCTACCATGTACTGGTCATGTGACTGATCATGCACTGATCACATAATTGATCCTGCACTGATCACATGGCTCATCACGCACTGATCCGGTGGCTGATCACACACGTATCACGTGACTGATCATGTACAGATCACGTAAATAATCATGAAGTGATCACGTGGCTATCCTGCACTGATCACGTGGATAACATGCACTGATCACGTGGCTGATCACACACGTATCACGTGACTGATCATGCACTGATCACGTGGCTATCATGCACTGATCACGTGGCTGTCATGCACTGCTCACGTGGCTGATCATGCAATGATCACGTAGCTACCATGCACTGGTCACGTGACTGATCATGCACTGATCAGGTAATTGATCATGCACTGATCACGTGACTGATCATGCACTGATCACGTGGCTATAATGCACTGCTCATGTGGCTGATCATGCACTGATCACGTAATTGATCATGCACTGATCACGTGGCCTGATCATACACTGAACACGTGACTAATCATGCACTGATCACGTAATTGATCATGCACTGATCACATGGCTGATCATACACTGCTCACGTAACTGATCATGCACTGATCACGTAATTGATCATGCACTGATCACGTGGCTGATCATGCAATGATCATGTAGCTACCATGTACTGGTCCCGTGTGTGACCATGCACTGATCACGTAATTGATCATGCACTGATCACGTGGCTGATCATGCAATGATCACGCAGCTACCATGTACTGGTCACATGACTGATCATGCACTGATCACATAATTGATCATGCACTGATCACCTGGCTTATCATGCATTGATTATGTGACTGATCATGTGCTGATCATGTTTGGTGTCACAAACTAATCATGTGCCTCTGGAGGCAATGAACATAGAGCTGAGTAGGCAGGAATCAGTCAGCAGGCTATAATCATGGAACTCACCTCTGAGAAATCATGCTGCTCAGCTGGCAATAATCAAGTAGATGAGCAGGCAGGAATTACGCAGCACAGGTGGCAATTGTCAAGGAGATGAAAGGCAGGAATCGTACAGCTCAGCTGGAAGTTGTCAAGCAGATGAGCAGACAGTAATCATGCAGCTCAGCAGGCCCTGATCACGTGACTGAGCATGCACTGTTTACGTGGCTGATCACACACCTATCACGTGACTGATCATGCACTGATCATGTGACTGATCATGCACTGATCACGTGGCTATCATGCACTGATCACTTGGCTGGACATACACTGATCACGTGCCTGGTCATGCACTGATCACGTGGCTGATCATGCACTGATCACGTGACTGATCATGCACTGATCTCGTGTCTGATCATGCACTGATCACGTGGCTATCATGCACTGCTCACGTGGCTGATCATGCGATGATCACGCAGCTACCATGTACTGGTCACATGACTGATCATGCACTGATCATGTGACTGATCATGCAGTGGTCACGTGCCTATCATGCACTACTCACGTGGCTGATCATGCAATGATCATGTAGCTACCATGTACAGGTCACGTGAATGATCATACACCCATCAGGTGACTGATCATGCACTGATCACGTGGCTATCATGCACTGATCACGAGACTGATCATGCACTGATCACGTCTATATCATGCACTGATCACATGACTGCCCATGCACTGATCACGTGGGTGATCATACACTAATCATGTGACAGATCATGCACTGATCACGTGGCTGATCATGCACTGATACCGTGACTGAGCATGGACTGATCACATGACTATCATGTAGTGATCACGTGACTTAATGGCGCTGATCATGTGACTGATCATGCGTTGATCATGTTTGCTATCATACACTGATCATGTGCCTCTGGAGGCAATAAACAAAGAGCTGAGTAGGCACGAATCAAACAGTCAGCAGGCAATAATCATGGAACTCAGCTGTGAGGAATCATGCTGCTCAGCTGGCAATAATCAAGCAGCTGAGCAGGCAGGAATTACGCAGCACAGCTGGCAATTGTCAAGCAGATGACAGGCAGGAATCGTGCAGCTCAGCTGGCAATTGTCAACCAGATGAGCAGACAGTAATCACGCAGCTCAGCAGGCCCTGATCACGTGACTGAGCATGCACTGTACACGCGGCTGATCATACACTGATCACGTGATCGATCATGCACTGATCACTTGGATATCATGCACTGATCACGTGGCTGATCATACACTGTTCACGTGTCTGACCATGCACTGATCACGTGGCTGATCATACACTGCTCACGTGGCTCGTCATGGAATGATCACGTAGCTACCATATACTGGTCACGTGACTGATCATGCACAGATCACGTCAATGATCATGCACTGTTCAAGTGACTGATCATGTACTGATCACGTGACTGATCATGCACTGATCACGTGGCTGATCATACACTGTTCACGTGTCTGACCATGCACTGATCACGTGGCTGATCATACACTGCTCACGTGGCTCGTCATGGAATGATCACGTAGCTACCATATACTGGTCACGTGACTGATCATGCACAGATCACGTCAATGATCATGCACTGTTCAAGTGACTGATCATGTACTGATCACGTGACTGATCATGCACTGATCACGTGGCTATATTGCACTGTTAACGTGGCTGATCATACACTGATCACCTGCCTGGCCATGCACAGATCAGGTGACTAATCATGAACTGATTACGTAGCTATCATGTACTGATCACCTGGCTGATCATGCACTGATCATGTGGCTGATCATACACTGTTCACGTGTCTGACCATGCACTGATCACGTGGCTGATCATACACTGCTCACGTAACTGATCATGCACTGATCACGTAATTGATCATGCACTGATCACGTGGCTGATCATGCAATGATCATGTAGCTACCATGTACTGGTCCCGTGTGTGACCATGCACTGATCACGTAATTGATCATGCACTGATCACGTGGCTGATCATGCAATGATCACGCAGCTACCATGTACTGGTCACATGACTGATCATGCACTGATCACATAATTGATCATGCACTGATCACCTGGCTTATCATGCATTGATTATGTGACTGATCATGTGCTGATCATGTTTGGTGTCACAAAACTAATCATGTGCCTCTGGAGGCAATGAACATAGAGCTGAGTAGGCAGGAATCAGTCAGCAGGCTATAATCATGGAACTCATCTCTGAGAAATCATGCTGCTCAGCTGGCAATAATCAAGTAGATGAGCAGGCAGGAATTACGCAGCACAGGTGGCAATTGTCAAGGAGATGAAAGGCAGGAATCGTACAGCTCAGCTGGAAGTTGTCAAGCAGATGAGCAGACAGTAATCATGCAGCTCAGCAGGCCCTGATCACGTGACTGAGCATGCACTGTTTACGTGGCTGATCACACACCTATCACGTGACTGATCATGCACTGATCATGTGACTGATCATGCACTGATCACGTGGCTATCATGCACTGATCACTTGGCTGGACATACACTGATCACGTGCCTGGTCATGCACTGATCACGTGGCTGATCATGCACTGATCACGTGACTGATCATGCACTGATCTCGTGTCTGATCATGCACTGATCACGTGGCTATCATGCACTGCTCACGTGGCTGATCATGCGATGATCATGCAGCTACCATGTACTGGTCACATGACTGATCATGCACTGATCATGTGACTGATCATGCAGTGGTCACGTGCCTATCATGCACTACTCACGTGGCTGATCATGCAATGATCATGTAGCTACCATGTACAGGTCACGTGAATGATCATACACCCATCAGGTGACTGATCATGCACTGATCACGTGGCTATCATGCACTGATCACGAGACTGATCATGCACTGATCACGTCTCTATCATGCACTGATCACATGACTGCCCATGCACTGATCACGTGGGTGATCATACACTAATCATGTGACAGATCATGCACTGATCACGTGGCTGATCATGCACTGATACCGTGACTGAGCATGGACTGATCACATGACTATCATGTAGTGATCACGTGACTTAATGGCGCTGATCATGTGACTGATCATGCGTTGATCATGTTTGCTATCATACACTGATCATGTGCCTCTGGAGGCAATAAACAAAGAGCTGAGTAGGCACGAATCAAACAGTCAGCAGGCAATAATCATGGAACTCAGCTGTGAGGAATCATGCTGCTCAGCTGGCAATAATCAAGCAGCTGAGCAGGCAGGAATTACGCAGCACAGCTGGCAATTGTCAAGCAGATGACAGGCAGGAATCGTGCAGCTCAGCTGGCAATTGTCAACCAGATGAGCAGACAGTAATCACGCAGCTCAGCAGGCCCTGATCACGTGACTGAGCATGCACTGTACACGCGGCTGATCATACACTGATCACGTGATCGATCATGCACTGATCACTTGGATATCATGCACTGATCACGTGGCTGATCATACACTGTTCACGTGTCTGACCATGCACTGATCACGTGGCTGATCATACACTGCTCACGTGGCTCGTCATGGAATGATCACGTAGCTACCATATACTGGTCACGTGACTGATCATGCACAGATCACGTCAATGATCATGCACTGTTCAAGTGACTGATCATGTACTGATCACGTGACTGATCATGCACTGAACACGTGGCTGATCATACACTGTTCACGTGTCTGACCATGCACTGATCACGTGGCTGATCATACACTGCTCACGTGGCTCGTCATGGAATGATCACGTAGCTACCATATACTGGTCACGTGACTGATCATGCACAGATCACGTCAATGATCATGCACTGTTCAAGTGACTGATCATGTACTGATCACGTGACTGATCATGCACTGATCACGTGGCTATATTGCACTGTTAACGTGGCTGATCATACACTGATCACCTGCCTGGCCATGCACAGATCAGGTGACTAATCATGAACTGATTACGTAGCTATCATGTACTGATCACCTGGCTGATCATGCACTGATCATGTGGCTGATCATACACTGTTCACGTGTCTGACCATGCACTGATCACGTGGCTGATCATACACTGCTCACGTAACTGATCATGCACTGATCACGTGGCTATCATGCACTGATCACGTGGCTGAACATGCACTGTTCACGTGGCTGATCACACACCTGTCACGTGACATATCATGCACTGATCACGTGGCACTCATGCACTGATCACGTGGCTGATCATACTCTGCTCACGTAACTGATCATGCACACATCACGTGGCTATCATGCACTGCTCACGTGGCTCGTCATGGAATGATCACGTAGCTACCATATACTGGTCACGTGACTGATCATGCACAGATCACGTCAATGATCATGCACTGTTCAAGTGACTGATCATGTACTGATCACGTGACTGATCATGCACTGATCACGTGGCTATCATGCTCTGTTCACGTGGCTGATCATGCAAGGATCACATATCATCCATGTACTGGGCACGTGACTGATCATGCACTGATCACGTAATTGATCCTGCACTGATCACTTGGCTGATCACACATGTATCACGTGACTGATCATGCACTGATCACGTGGCTCTCATGCACTGATCATGTGGCTATCATGCACTGATCACGTAGCTATCATGCACTGATCACGTGGCTGATCACGCAATGATCACGTAGCTACCATGTACTGGTCATGTGACTGATCATGCACTGATCACATAATTGATCCTGCACTGATCACATGGCTCATCACGCACTGATCCGGTGGCTGATCACACACGTATCACGTGACTGATCATGTACAGATCACGTAAATAATCATGAAGTGATCACGTGGCTATCCTGCACTGATCACGTGGATAACATGCACTGATCACGTGGCTGATCACACACGTATCACGTGACTGATCATGCACTGATCACGTGGCTATCATGCACTGATCACGTGGCTGTCATGCACTGCTCACGTGGCTGATCATGCAATGATCACGTAGCTACCATGCACTGGTCACGTGACTGACCATGCACTGATCAGGTAATTGATCATGCACTGATCACGTGACTGATCATGCACTGATCACGTGGCTATAATGCACTGCTCATGTGGCTGATCATGCACTGATCACGTAATTGATCATGCACTGATCACGTGGCTGATCATACACTGAACACGTGACTAATCATGCACTGATCACGTAATTGATCATGCACTGATCACATGGCTGATCATACACTGCTCACGTAACTGATCATGCACTGATCACGTAATTGATCATGCACTGATCACGTGGCTGATCATGCAATGATCATGTAGCTACCATGTACTGGTCCCGTGTGTGACCATGCACTGATCACGTAATTGATCATGCACTGCTCACGTGGCTGATCATGCAATGATCACGCAGCTACCATGTACTGGTCACATGACTGATCATGCACTGATCACATAATTGATCATGCACTGATCACCTGGCTTATCATGCATTGATTATGTGACTGATCATGTGCTGATCATGTTTGGTGTCACAAACTAATCATGTGCCTCTGGAGGCAATGAACATAGAGCTGAGTAGGCAGGAATCAGTCAGCAGGCTATAATCATGGAACTCACCTCTGAGAAATCATGCTGCTCAGCTGGCAATAATCAAGTAGATGAGCAGGCAGGAATTACGCAGCACAGGTGGCAATTGTCAAGGAGATGAAAGGCAGGAATCGTACAGCTCAGCTGGAAGTTGTCAAGCAGATGAGCAGACAGTAATCATGCAGCTCAGCAGGCCCTGATCACGTGACTGAGCATGCACTGTTTACGTGGCTGATCACACACCTATCACGTGACTGATCATGCACTGATCATGTGACTGATCATGCACTGATCACGTGGCTATCATGCACTGATCACTTGGCTGGACATACACTGATCACGTGCCTGGTCATGCACTGATCACGTGCCTGGTCATGCACTGATCACGTGGCTGATCATGCACTGATCACGTGACTGATCATGCACTGATCTCGTGTCTGATCATGCACTGATCACGTGGCTATCATGCACTGCTCACGTGGCTGATCATGCGATGATCACGCAGCTACCATGTACTGGTCACATGACTGATCATGCACTGATCATGTGACTGATCATGCAGTGGTCACGTGCCTATCATGCACTACTCACGTGGCTGATCATGCAATGATCATGTAGCTACCATGTACAGGTCACGTGAATGATCATACACCCATCAGGTGACTGATCATGCACTGATCACGTGGCTATCATGCACTGATCACGAGACTGATCATGCACTGATCACGTCTCTATCATGCACTGATCACATGACTGCCCATGCACTGATCACGTGGGTGATCATACACTAATCATGTGACAGATCATGCACTGATCACGTGGCTGATCATGCACTGATACCGTGACTGAGCATGGACTGATCACATGACTATCATGTAGTGATCACGTGACTTAATGGCGCTGATCATGTGACTGATCATGCGTTGATCATGTTTGCTATCATACACTGATCATGTGCCTCTGGAGGCAATAAACAAAGAGCTGAGTAGGCACGAATCAAACAGTCAGCAGGCAATAATCATGGAACTCAGCTGTGAGGAATCATGCTGCTCAGCTGGCAATAATCAAGCAGCTGAGCAGGCAGGAATTACGCAGCACAGCTGGCAATTGTCAAGCAGATGACAGGCAGGAATCGTGCAGCTCAGCTGGCAATTGTCAACCAGATGAGCAGACAGTAATCACGCAGCTCAGCAGGCCCTGATCACGTGACTGAGCATGCACTGTACACGCGGCTGATCATACACTGATCACGTGATCGATCATGCACAGATCACTTGGATATCATGCACTGATCACGTGGCTGATCATACACTGTTCACGTGTCTGACCATGCACTGATCACGTGGCTGATCATACACTGCTCACGTGGCTCGTCATGGAATGATCACGTAGCTACCATATACTGGTCACGTGACTGATCATGCACAGATCACGTCAATGATCATGCACTGTTCAAGTGACTGATCATGTACTGATCACGTGACTGATCATGCACTGATCACGTGGCTGATCATACACTGTTCACGTGTCTGACCATGCACTGATCACGTGGCTGATCATACACTGCTCACGTGGCTCGTCATGGAATGATCACGTAGCTACCATATACTGGTCACGTGACTGATCATGCACAGATCACGTCAATGATCATGCACTGTTCAAGTGACTGATCATGTACTGATCACGTGACTGATCATGCACTGATCACGTGGCTATATTGCACTGTTAACGTGGCTGATCATACACTGATCACCTGCCTGGCCATGCACAGATCAGGTGACTAATCATGAACTGATTACGTAGCTATCATGTACTGATCACCTGGCTGATCATGCACTGATCATGTGGCTGATCATACACTGTTCACGTGTCTGACCATGCACTGATCACGTGGCTGATCATACACTGCTCACGTAACTGATCATGCACTGATCACGTAATTGATCATGCACTGATCACGTGGCTGATCATGCAATGATCATGTAGCTACCATGTACTGGTCCCGTGTGTGACAATGCACTGATCACGTAATTGATCATGCACTGCTCACGTGGCTGATCATGCAATGATCACGCAGCTACCATGTACTGGTCACATGACTGATCATGCACTGATCACATAATTGATCATGCACTGATCACCTGGCTTATCATGCATTGATTATGTGACTGATCATGTGCTGATCATGTTTGGTGTCACAAACTAATCATGTGCCTCTGGAGGCAATGAACATAGAGCTGAGTAGGCAGGAATCAGTCAGCAGGCTATAATCATGGAACTCACCTCTGAGAAATCATGCTGCTCAGCTGGCAATAATCAAGTAGATGAGCAGGCAGGAATTACGCAGCACAGGTGGCAATTGTCAAGGAGAGGAAAGGCAGGAATCGTACAGCTCAGCTGGAAGTTGTCAAGCAGATGAGCAGACAGTAATCATGCAGCTCAGCAGGCCCTGATCACGTGACTGAGCATGCACTGTTTACGTGGCTGATCACACACCTATCACGTGACTGATCATGCACTGATCACGTGGCTATCATGCACTGATCACTTGGCTGGACATACACTGATCACGTGCCTGGTCATGCACTGATCACGTGGCTGATCATGCACTGATCACGTGACTGATCATGCACTGATCTCGTGTCTGATCATGCACTGATCACGTGGCTATCATGCACTGCTCACGTGGCTGATCATGCGATGATCACGCAGCTACCATGTACTGGTCACATGACTGATCATGCACTGATCATGTGACTGATCATGCAGTGGTCACGTGCCTATCATGCACTACTCACGTGGCTGATCATGCAATGATCATGTAGCTACCATGTACAGGTCACGTGAATGATCATACACCCATCAGGTGACTGATCATGCACTGATCACGTGGCTATCATGCACTGATCACGAGACTGATCATGCACTGATCACGTCTCTATCATGCACTGATCACATGACTGCCCATGCACTGATCACGTGGGTGATCATACACTAATCATGTGACAGATCATGCACTGATCACGTGGCTGATCATGCACTGATACCGTGACTGAGCATGGACTGATCACATGACTATCATGTAGTGATCACGTGACTTAATGGCGCTGATCATGTGACTGATCATGCGTTGATCATGTTTGCTATCATACACTGATCATGTGCCTCTGGAGGCAATAAACAAAGAGCTGAGTAGGCACGAATCAAACAGTCAGCAGGCAATAATCATGGAACTCAGCTGTGAGGAATCATGCTGCTCAGCTGGCAATAATCAAGCAGCTGAGCAGGCAGGAATTACGCAGCACAGCTGGCAATTGTCAAGCAGATGACAGGCAGGAATCGTGCAGCTCAGCTGGCAATTGTCAACCAGATGAGCAGACAGTAATCACGCAGCTCAGCAGGCCCTGATCACGTGACTGAGCATGCACTGTACACGCGGCTGATCATACACTGATCACGTGATCGATCATGCACTGATCACTTGGATATCATGCACTGATCACGTGGCTGATCATACACTGTTCACGTGTCTGACCATGCACTGATCACGTGGCTGATCATACACTGCTCACGTGACTGATCATGCACTGGTCACGTGACTGATCATGCCCTGATCAAGTGGCTATCATGCACTGATTACGTGGCTGATCATGCAATGATCATGAAGCTACCATGAACCGGTCATGTGACCGATCATACACCCATCAGGTGACTGATCATGCACTGATCACGTGGCTATATTGCACTGTTAACGTGGCTGATCATACACTGATCACCTGCCTGGCCATGCACAGATCAGGTGACTAATCATGAACTGATTACGTAGCTATCATGTACTGATCACCTGGCTGATCATGCACTGATCATGTGGCTGATCATACACTGTTCACGTGTCTGACCATGCACTGATCACGTGGCTGATCATACACTGCTCACGTAACTGATCATGCACTGATCACGTGGCTATCATGCACTGATCACGTGGCTGAACATGCACTGTTCACGTGGCTGATCACACACCTGTCACGTGACATATCATGCACTGATCACGTGGCACTCATGCACTGATCACGTGGCTGATCATACTCTGCTCACGTAACTGATCATGCACACATCACGTGGCTATCATGCACTGCTCACGTGGCTCGTCATGGAATGATCACGTAGCTACCATATACTGGTCACGTGACTGATCATGCACAGATCACGTCAATGATCATGCACTGTTCAAGTGACTGATCATGTACTGATCACGTGACTGATCATGCACTGATCACGTGGCTATCATGCTCTGTTCACGTGGCTGATCATGCAAGGATCACATATCATCCATGTACTGGGCACGTGACTGATCATGCACTGATCACGTAATTGATCCTGCACTGATCACTTGGCTGATCACACATGTATCACGTGACTGATCATGCACTGATCACGTGGCTCTCATGCACTGATCATGTGGCTATCATGCACTGATCACGTAGCTATCATGCACTGATCACGTGGCTGATCACGCAATGATCACGTAGCTACCATGTACTGGTCATGTGACTGATCATGCACTGATCACATAATTGATCCTGCACTGATCACATGGCTCATCACGCACTGATCCGGTGGCTGATCACACACGTATCACGTGACTGATCATGTACAGATCACGTAAATAATCATGAAGTGATCACGTGGCTATCCTGCACTGATCACGTGGATAACATGCACTGATCACGTGGCTGATCACACACGTATCACGTGACTGATCATGCACTGATCACGTGGCTATCATGCACTGATCACGTGGCTGTCATGCACTGCTCACGTGGCTGATCATGCAATGATCACGTAGCTACCATGCACTGGTCACGTGACTGATCATGCACTGATCAGGTAATTGATCATGCACTGATCACGTGACTGATCATGCACTGATCACGTGGCTATAATGCACTGCTCATGTGGCTGATCATGCACTGATCACGTAATTGATCATGCACTGATCACGTGGCTGATCATACACTGAACACGTGACTAATCATGCACTGATCACGTAATTGATCATGCACTGATCACATGGCTGATCATACACTGCTCACGTAACTGATCATGCACTGATCACGTAATTGATCATGCACTGATCACGTGGCTGATCATGCAATGATCATGTAGCTACCATGTACTGGTCCCGTGTGTGACCATGCACTGATCACGTAATTGATCATGCACTGATCACGTGGCTGATCATGCAATGATCACGCAGCTACCATGTACTGGTCACATGACTGATCATGCACTGATCACATAATTGATCATGCACTGATCACCTGGCTTATCATGCATTGATTATGTGACTGATCATGTGCTGATCATGTTTGGTGTCACAAACTAATCATGTGCCTCTGGAGGCAATGAACATAGAGCTGAGTAGGCAGGAATCAGTCAGCAGGCTATAATCATGGAACTCACCTCTGAGAAATCATGCTGCTCAGCTGGCAATAATCAAGTAGATGAGCAGGCAGGAATTACGCAACACAGGTGGCAATTGTCAAGGAGATGAAAGGCAGGAATCGTACAGCTCAGCTGGAAGTTGTCAAGCAGATGAGCAGACAGTAATCATGCAGCTCAGCAGGCCCTGATCACGTGACTGAGCATGCACTGTTTACGTGGCTGATCACACACCTATCACGTGACTGATCATGCACTGATCATGTGACTGATCATGCACTGATCACGTGGCTATCATGCACTGATCACTTGGCTGGACATACACTGATCACGTGCCTGGTCATGCACTGATCACGTGCCTGGTCATGCACTGATCACGTGGCTGATCATGCACTGATCACGTGACTGATCATGCACTGATCTCGTGTCTGATCATGCACTGATCACGTGGCTATCATGCACTGCTCACGTGGCTGATCATGCGATGATCACGCAGCTACCATGTACTGGTCACATGACTGATCATGCACTGATCATGTGACTGATCATGCAGTGGTCACGTGCCTATCATGCACTACTCACGTGGCTGATCATGCAATGATCATGTAGCTACCATGTACAGGTCACGTGAATGATCATACACCCATCAGGTGACTGATCATGCACTGATCACGTGGCTATCATGCACTGATCACGAGACTGATCATGCACTGATCACGTCTCTATCATGCACTGATCACATGACTGCCCATGCACTGATCACGTGGGTGATCATACACTAATCATGTGACAGATCATGCACTGATCACGTGGCTGATCATGCACTGATACCGTGACTGAGCATGGACTGATCACATGACTATCATGTAGTGATCACGTGACTTAATGGCGCTGATCATGTGACTGATCATGCGTTGATCATGTTTGCTATCATACACTGATCATGTGCCTCTGGAGGCAATAAACAAAGAGCTGAGTAGGCACGAATCAAACAGTCAGCAGGCAATAATCATGGAACTCAGCTGTGAGGAATCATGCTGCTCAGCTGGCAATAATCAAGCAGCTGAGCAGGCAGGAATTACGCAGCACAGCTGGCAATTGTCAAGCAGATGACAGGCAGGAATCGTGCAGCTCAGCTGGCAATTGTCAACCAGATGAGCAGACAGTAATCACGCAGCTCAGCAGGCCCTGATCACGTGACTGAGCATGCACTGTACACGCGGCTGATCATACACTGATCACGTGATCGATCATGCACTGATCACTTGGATATCATGCACTGATCACGTGGCTGATCATACACTGTTCACGTGTCTGACCATGCACTGATCACGTGGCTGATCATACACTGCTCACGTGGCTCGTCATGGAATGATCACGTAGCTACCATATACTGGTCACGTGACTGATCATGCACAGATCACGTCAATGATCATGCACTGTTCAAGTGACTGATCATGTACTGATCACGTGACTGATCATGCACTGATCACGTGGCTGATCATACACTGTTCACGTGTCTGACCATGCACTGATCACGTGGCTGATCATACACTGCTCACGTGGCTCGTCATGGAATGATCACGTAGCTACCATATACTGGTCACGTGACTGATCATGCACAGATCACGTCAATGATCATACACTGTTCAAGTGATTGATCATGTAATGATCACGTGACTGATCATGCACTGATCACGTAGCTATATTGCACTGTTAACGTGGCTGATCATACACTGATCACCTGCCTGGCCATGCACAGATCAGGTGACTAATCATGAACTGATTACGTAGCTATCATGTACTGATCACCTGGCTGATCATGCACTGATCATGTGGCTGATCATACACTGTTCACGTGTCTGACCATGCACTGATCACGTGGCTGATCATACACTGCTCACGTAACTGATCATGCACTGATCACGTGGCTATCATGCACTGATCACGTGGCTGAACATGCACTGTTCACGTGGCTGATCACACACCTGTCACGTGACATATCATGCACTGATCACGTGGCACTCATGCACTGATCACGTGGCTGATCATACTCTGCTCACGTAACTGATCATGCACACATCACGTGGCTATCATGCACTGCTCACGTGGCTCGTCATGGAATGATCACGTAGCTACCATATACTGGTCACGTGACTGATCATGCACAGATCACGTCAATGATCATGCACTGTTCAAGTGACTGATCATGTACTGATCACGTGACTGATCATGCACTGATCACGTGGCTATCATGCTCTGTTCACGTGGCTGATCATGCAAGGATCACATATCATCCATGTACTGGGCACGTGACTGATCATGCACTGATCACGTAATTGATCCTGCACTGATCACTTGGCTGATCACACATGTATCACGTGACTGATCATGCACTGATCACGTGGCTCTCATGCACTGATCATGTGGCTATCATGCACTGATCACGTAGCTATCATGCACTGATCACGTGGCTGATCACGCAATGATCACGTAGCTACCATGTACTGGTCATGTGACTGATCATGCACTGATCACATAATTGATCCTGCACTGATCACATGGCTCATCACGCACTGATCCGGTGGCTGATCACACACGTATCACGTGACTGATCATGTACAGATCACGTAAATAATCATGAAGTGATCACGTGGCTATCCTGCACTGATCACGTGGATAACATGCACTGATCACGTGGCTGATCACACACGTATCACGTGACTGATCATGCACTGATCACGTGGCTATCATGCACTGATCACGTGGCTGTCATGCACTGCTCACGTGGCTGATCATGCAATGATCACGTAGCTACCATGCACTGGTCACGTGACTGATCATGCACTGATCAGGTAATTGATCATGCACTGATCACGTGACTGATCATGCACTGATCACGTGGCTATAATGCACTGCTCATGTGGCTGATCATGCACTGATCACGTAATTGATCATGCACTGATCACGTGGCTGATCATACACTGAACACGTGACTAATCATGCACTGATCACGTAATTGATCATGCACTGATCACATGGCTGATCATACACTGCTCACGTAACTGATCATGCACTGATCACGTAATTGATCATGCACTGATCACGTGGCTGATCATGCAATGATCATGTAGCTACCATGTACTGGTCCCGTGTGTGACCATGCACTGATCACGTAATTGATCATGCACTGATCACGTGGCTGATCATGCAATGATCACGCAGCTACCATGTACTGGTCACATGACTGATCATGCACTGATCACATAATTGATCATGCACTGATCACCTGGCTTATCATGCATTGATTATGTGACTGATCATGTGCTGATCATGTTTGGTGTCACAAACTAATCATGTGCCTCTGGAGGCAATGAACATAGAGCTGAGTAGGCAGGAATCAGTCAGCAGGCTATAATCATGGAACTCACCTCTGAGAAATCATGCTGCTCAGCTGGCAATAATCAAGTAGATGAGCAGGCAGGAATTACGCAGCACAGGTGGCAATTGTCAAGGAGATGAAAGGCAGGAATCGTACAGCTCAGCTGGAAGTTGTCAAGCAGATGAGCAGACAGTAATCATGCAGCTCAGCAGGCCCTGATCACGTGACTGAGCATGCACTGTTTACGTGGCTGATCACACACCTATCACGTGACTGATCATGCACTGATCATGTGACTGATCATGCACTGATCACGTGGCTATCATGCACTGATCACTTGGCTGGACATACACTGATCACGTGCCTGGTCATGCACTGATCACGTGGCTGATCATGCACTGATCACGTGACTGATCATGCACTGATCTCGTGTCTGATCATGCACTGACCACGTGGCTATCATGCACTGCTCACGTGGCTGATCATGCGATGATCACGCAGCTACCATGTACTGGTCACATGACTGATCATGCACTGATCATGTGACTGATCATGCAGTGGTCACGTGCCTATCATGCACTACTCACGTGGCTGATCATGCAATGATCATGTAGCTACCATGTACAGGTCACGTGAATGATCATACACCCATCAGGTGACTGATCATGCACTGATCACGTGGCTATCATGCACTGATCACGAGACTGATCATGCACTGATCACGTCTCTATCATGCACTGATCACATGACTGCCCATGCACTGATCACGTGGGTGATCATACACTAATCATGTGACAGATCATGCACTGATCACGTGGCTGATCATGCACTGATACCATGACTGAGCATGGACTGATCACATGACTATCATGTAGTGATCACGTGACTTAATGGCGCTGATCATGTGACTGATCATGCGTTGATCATGTTTGCTATCATACACTGATCATGTGCCTCTGGAGGCAATAAACAAAGAGCTGAGTAGGCACGAATCAAACAGTCAGCAGGCAATAATCATGGAACTCAGCTGTGAGGAATCATGCTGCTCAGCTGGCAATAATCAAGCAGCTGAGCAGGCAGGAATTACGCAGCACAGCTGGCAATTGTCAAGCAGATGACAGGCAGGAATCGTGCAGCTCAGCTGGCAATTGTCAACCAGATGAGCAGACAGTAATCACGCAGCTCAGCAGGCCCTGATCACGTGACTGAGCATGCACTGTACACGCGGCTGATCATACACTGATCACGTGATCGATCATGCACTGATCACTTGGATATCATGCACTGATCACGTGGCTGATCATACACTGTTCACGTGTCTGACCATGCACTGATCACGTGGCTGATCATACACTGCTCACGTGGCTCGTCATGGAATGATCACGTAGCTACCATATACTGGTCACGTGACTGATCATGCACAGATCACGTCAATGATCATGCACTGTTCAAGTGACTGATCATGTACTGATCACGTGACTGATCATGCACTGATCACGTGGCTGATCATACACTGTTCACGTGTCTGACCATGCACTGATCACGTGGCTGATCATACACTGCTCACGTGGCTCGTCATGGAATGATCACGTAGCTACCATATACTGGTCACGTGACTGATCATGCACAGATCACGTCAATGATCATGCACTGTTCAAGTGACTGATCATGTACTGATCACGTGACTGATCATGCACTGATCACGTGGCTATATTGCACTGTTAACGTGGCTGATCATACACTGATCACCTGCCTGGCCATGCACAGATCAGGTGACTAATCATGAACTGATTACGTAGCTATCATGTACTGATCACCTGGCTGATCATGCACTGATCATGTGGCTGATCATACACTGTTCACGTGTCTGACCATGCACTGATCACGTGGCTGATCATACACTGCTCACGTAACTGATCATGCACTGATCATGTGGCTGATCATACACTGTTCACGTGTCTGACCATGCACTGATCACGTGGCTGATCATACACTGCTCACGTAACTGATCATGCACTGATCACGTAATTGATCATGCACTGATCACGTTTCTGATCATGCAATGATCATGTAGCTACCATGTACTGGTCCCGTGTGTGACCATGCACTGATCACGTAATTGATCATGCACTGATCACGTGGCTGATCATGCAATGATCACGCAGCTACCATGTACTGGTCACATGACTGATCATGCACTGATCACATAATTGATCATGCACTGATCACCTGGCTTATCATGCATTGATTATGTGACTGATCATGTGCTGATCATGTTTGGTGTCACAAACTAATCATGTGCCTCTGGAGGCAATGAACATAGAGCTGAGTAGGCAGGAATCAGTCAGCAGGCTATAATCATGGAACTCACCTCTGAGAAATCATGCTGCTCAGCTGGCAATAATCAAGTAGATGAGCAGGCAGGAATTACGCAGCACAGGTGGCAATTGTCAAGGAGATGAAAGGCAGGAATCGTACAGCTCAGCTGGAAGTTGTCAAGCAGATGAGCAGACAGTAATCATGCAGCTCAGCAGGCCCGGATCACGTGACTGAGCATGCACTGTTTACGTGGCTGATCACACACCTATCACGTGACTGATCATGCACTGATCATGTGACTGATCATGCACTGATCACGTGGCTATCATGCACTGATCACTTGGCTGGACATACACTGATCACGTGCCTGGTCATGCACTGATCACGTGGCTGATCATGCACTGATCACGTGACTGATCATGCACTGATCTCGTGTCTGATCATGCACTGATCACGTGGCTATCATGCACTGCTCACGTGGCTGATCATGCGATGATCATGCAGCTACCATGTACTGGTCACATGACTGATCATGCACTGATCATGTGACTGATCATGCAGTGGTCACGTGCCTATCATGCACTACTCACGTGGCTGATCATGCAATGATCATGTAGCTACCATGTACAGGTCACGTGAATGATCATACACCCATCAGGTGACTGATCATGCACTGATCACGTGGCTATCATGCACTGATCACGAGACTGATCATGCACTGATCACGTCTCTATCATGCACTGATCACATGACTGCCCATGCACTGATCACGTGGGTGATCATACACTAATCATGTGACAGATCATGCACTGATCACGTGGCTGATCATGCACTGATATCGTGACTGAGCATGGACTGATCACATGACTATCATGTAGTGATCACGTGACTTAATGGCGCTGATCATGTGACTGATCATGCGTTGATCATGTTTGCTATCATACACTGATCATGTGCCTCTGGAGGCAATAAACAAAGAGCTGAGTAGGCACGAATCAAACAGTCAGCAGGCAATAATCATGGAACTCAGCTGTGAGGAATCATGCTGCTCAGCTGGCAATAATCAAGCAGCTGAGCAGGCAGGAATTACGCAGCACAGCTGGCAATTGTCAAGCAGATGACAGGCAGGAATCGTGCAGCTCAGCTGGCAATTGTCAACCAGATGAGCAGACAGTAATCACGCAGCTCAGCAGGCCCTGATCACGTGACTGAGCATGCACTGTACACGCGGCTGATCATACACTGATCACGTGATCGATCATGCACTGATCACTTGGATATCATGCACTGATCACGTGGCTGATCATACACTGTTCACGTGTCTGACCATGCACTGATCACGTGGCTGATCATACACTGCTCACGTGGCTCGTCATGGAATGATCATGTAGCTACCATATACTGGTCACGTGACTGATCATGCACAGATCACGTCAATGATCATGCACTGTTCAAGTGACTGATCATGTACTGATCACGTGACTGATCATGCACTGATCACGTGGCTGATCATACACTGTTCACGTGTCTGACCATGCACTGATCACGTGGCTGATCATACACTGCTCACGTGGCTCGTCATGGAATGATCACGTAGCTACCATATACTGGTCACGTGACTGATCATGCAAAGATCACGTCAATGATCATGCACTGTTCAAGTGACTGATCATGTACTGATCACGTGACTGATCATGCACTGATCACGTGGCTATATTGCACTGTTAACGTGGCTGATCATACACTGATCACCTGCCTGGCCATGCACAGATCAGGTGACTAATCATGAACTGATTACGTAGCTATCATGTACTGATCACCTGGCTGATCATGCACTGATCATGTGGCTGATCATACACTGTTCACGTGTCTGACCATGCACTGATCACGTGGCTGATCATACACTGCTCACGTAACTGATCATGCACTGATCACGTGGCTATCATGCACTGATCACGTGGCTGAACATGCACTGTTCACGTGGCTGATCACACACCTGTCACGTGACATATCATGCACTGATCACGTGGCTGATCATACTCTGCTCACGTAACTGATCATGAACACATCACGTGGCTATCATGCACTGCTCACGTGGCTCGTCATGGAATGATCACGTAGCTACCATATACTGGTCACGTGACTGATCATGCACAGATCACGTCAATGATCATGCACTGTTCAAGTGACTGATCATGTACTGATCACGTGACTGATCATGCACTGATCACGTGGCTATCATGCTCTGTTCACGTGGCTGATCATGCAAGGATCACATATCATCCATGTACTGGGCACGTGACTGATCATGCACTGATCACGTAATTGATCCTGCACTGATCACTTGGCTGATCACACATGTATCACGTGACTGATCATGCACTGATCACGTGGCTCTCATGCACTGATCATGTGGCTATCATGCACTGATCACGTAGCTATCATGCACTGATCACGTGGCTGATCACGCAATGATCACGTAGCTACCATGTACTGGTCATGTGACTGATCATGCACTGATCACATAATTGATCCTGCACTGATCACATGGCTCATCACCCACTGATCCGGTGGCTGATCACACACGTTTCACGTGACTGATCATGTACAGATCACGTAAATAATCATGAAGTGATCACGTGGCTATCCTGCACTGATCACGTGGATAACATGCACTGATCACGTGGCTGATCACACACGTATCACGTGACTGATCATGCACTGATCACGTGGCTATCATGCACTGATCACGTGGCTGTCATGCACTGCTCACGTGGCTGATCATGCAATGATCACGTAGCTACCATGCACTGGTCACGTGACTGATCATGCACTGATCAGGTAATTGATCATGCACTGATCACGTGACTGATCATGCACTGATCACGTGGCTATAATGCACTGCTCATGTGGCTGATCATGCACTGATCACGTAATTGATCATGCACTGATCACGTGGCTGATCATACACTGAACACGTGACTAATCATGCACTGATCACGTAATTGATCATGCACTGATCACATGGCTGATCATACACTGCTCACGTAACTGATCATGCACTGATCACGTAATTGATCATGCACTGATCACGTGGCTGATCATGCAATGATCATGTAGCTACCATGTACTGGTCCCGTGTGTGACCATGCACTGATCACGTAATTGATCATGCACTGATCACTTGGCTGATCATGCAATGATCACGCAGCTACCATGTACTGGTCACATGACTGATCATGCACTGATCACATAATTGATCATGCACTGATCACCTGGCTTATCATGCATTGATTATGTGACTGATCATGTGCTGATCATGTTTGGTGTCACAAACTAATCATGTGCCTCTGGAGGCAATGAACATAGAGCTGAGTAGGCAGGAATCAGTCAGCAGGCTATAATCATGGAACTCACCTCTGAGAAATCATGCTGCTCAGCTGGCAATAATCAAGTAGATGAGCAGGCAGGAATTACGCAGCACAGGTGGCAATTGTCAAGGAGATGAAAGGCAGGAATCGTACAGCTCAGCTGGAAGTTGTCAAGCAGATGAGCAGACAGTAATCATGCAGCTCAGCAGGCCCTGATCACGTGACTGAGCATGCACTGTTTACGTGGCTGATCACACACCTATCACGTGACTGATCATGCACTGATCATGTGACTGATCATGCACTGATCACGTGGCTATCATGCACTGATCACTTGGCTGGACATACACTGATCACGTGCCTGGTCATGCACTGATCACGTGGCTGATCATGCACTGATCACGTGACTGATCATGCACTGATCTCGTGTCTGATCATGCACTGATCACGTGGCTATCATGCACTGCTCACGTGGCTGATCATGCGATGATCACGCAGCTACCATGTACTGGTCACATGACTGATCATGCACTGATCATGTGACTGATCATGCAGTGGTCACGTGCCTATCATGCACTACTCACGTGGCTGATCATGCAATGATCATGTAGCTACCATGTACAGGTCACGTGAATGATCATACACCCATCAGGTGACTGATCATGCACTGATCACGTGGCTATCATGCACTGATCACGAGACTGATCATGCACTGATCACGTCTCTATCATGCACTGATCACATGACTGCCCATGCACTGATCACGTGGGTGATCATACACTAATCATGTGACAGATCATGCACTGATCACGTGGCTGATCATGCACTGATACCGTGACTGAGCATGGACTGATCACATGACTATCATGTAGTGATCACGTGACTTAATGGCGCTGATCATGTGACTGATCATGCGTTGATCATGTTTGCTATCATACACTGATCATGTGCCTCTGGAGGCAATAAACAAAGAGCTGAGTAGGCACGAATCAAACAGTCAGCAGGCAATAATCATGGAACTCAGCTGTGAGGAATCATGCTGCTCAGCTGGCAATAATCAAGCAGCTGAGCAGGCAGGAATTACGCAGCACAGCTGGCAATTGTCAAGCAGATGACAGGCAGGAATCGTGCAGCTCAGCTGGCAATTGTCAACCAGATGAGCAGACAGTAATCACGCAGCTCAGCAGGCCCTGATCACGTGACTGAGCATGCACTGTACACGCGGCTGATCATACACTGATCACGTGATCGATCATGCACAGATCACTTGGATATCATGCACTGATCACGTGGCTGATCATACACTGTTCACGTGTCTGACCATGCACTGATCACGTGGCTGATCATACACTGCTCACGTGGCTCGTCATGGAATGATCACGTAGCTACCATATACTGGTCACGTGACTGATCATGCACAGATCACGTCAATGATCATGCACTGTTCAAGTGACTGATCATGTACTGATCACGTGACTGATCATGCACTGATCACGTGGCTGATCATACACTGTTCACGTGTCTGACCATGCACTGATCACGTGGCTGATCATACACTGCTCACGTGGCTCGTCATGGAATGATCACGTAGCTACCATATACTGGTCACGTGACTGATCATGCACAGATCACGTCAATGATCATGCACTGTTCAAGTGACTGATCATGTACTGATCACGTGACTGATCATGCACTGATCACGTGGCTATATTGCACTGTTAACGTGGCTGATCATACACTGATCACCTGCCTGGCCATGCACAGATCAGGTGACTAATCATGAACTGATTACGTAGCTATCATGTACTGATCACCTGGCTGATCATGCACTGATCATGTGGCTGATCATACACTGTTCACGTGTCTGACCATGCACTGATCACGTGGCTGATCATACACTGCTCACGTAACTGATCATGCACTGATCACGTAATTGATCATGCACTGATCACGTGGCTGATCATGCAATGATCATGTAGCTACCATGTACTGGTCCCGTGTGTGACAATGCACTGATCACGTAATTGATCATGCACTGATCACGTGGCTGATCATGCAATGATCACGCAGCTACCATGTACTGGTCACATGACTGATCATGCACTGATCACATAATTGATCATGCACTGATCACCTGGCTTATCATGCATTGATTATGTGACTGATCATGTGCTGATCATGTTTGGTGTCACAAACTAATCATGTGCCTCTGGAGGCAATGAACATAGAGCTGAGTAGGCAGGAATCAGTCAGCAGGCTATAATCATGGAACTCACCTCTGAGAAATCATGCTGCTCAGCTGGCAATAATCAAGTAGATGAGCAGGCAGGAATTACGCAGCACAGGTGGCAATTGTCAAGGAGAGGAAAGGCAGGAATCGTACAGCTCAGCTGGAAGTTGTCAAGCAGATGAGCAGACAGTAATCATGCAGCTCAGCAGGCCCTGATCACGTGACTGAGCATGCACTGTTTACGTGGCTGATCACACACCTATCACGTGACTGATCATGCACTGATCACGTGGCTATCATGCACTGATCACTTGGCTGGACATACACTGATCACGTGCCTGGTCATGCACTGATCACGTGGCTGATCATGCACTGATCACGTGACTGATCATGCACTGATCTCGTGTCTGATCATGCACTGATCACGTGGCTATCATGCACTGCTCACGTGGCTGATCATGCGATGATCACGCAGCTACCATGTACTGGTCACATGACTGATCATGCACTGATCATGTGACTGATCATGCAGTGGTCACGTGCCTATCATGCACTACTCACGTGGCTGATCATGCAATGATCATGTAGCTACCATGTACAGGTCACGTGAATGATCATACACCCATCAGGTGACTGATCATGCACTGATCACGTGGCTATCATGCACTGATCACGAGACTGATCATGCACTGATCACGTCTCTATCATGCACTGATCACATGACTGCCCATGCACTGATCACGTGGGTGATCATACACTAATCATGTGACAGATCATGCACTGATCACGTGGCTGATCATGCACTGATACCGTGACTGAGCATGGACTGATCACATGACTATCATGTAGTGATCACGTGACTTAATGGCGCTGATCATGTGACTGATCATGCGTTGATCATGTTTGCTATCATACACTGATCATGTGCCTCTGGAGGCAATAAACAAAGAGCTGAGTAGGCACGAATCAAACAGTCAGCAGGCAATAATCATGGAACTCAGCTGTGAGGAATCATGCTGCTCAGCTGGCAATAATCAAGCAGCTGAGCAGGCAGGAATTACGCAGCACAGCTGGCAATTGTCAAGCAGATGACAGGCAGGAATCGTGCAGCTCAGCTGGCAATTGTCAACCAGATGAGCAGACAGTAATCACGCAGCTCAGCAGGCCCTGATCACGTGACTGAGCATGCACTGTACACGCGGCTGATCATACACTGATCACGTGATCGATCATGCACTGATCACTTGGATATCATGCACTGATCACGTGGCTGATCATACACTGTTCACGTGTCTGACCATGCACTGATCACGTGGCTGATCATACACTGCTCACGTGACTGATCATGCACTGGTCACGTGACTGATCATGCCCTGATCAAGTGGCTATCATGCACTGATTACGTGGCTGATCATGCAATGATCATGAAGCTACCATGAACCGGTCATGTGACCGATCATACACCCATCAGGTGACTGATCATGCACTGATCACGTGGCTATATTGCACTGTTAACGTGGCTGATCATACACTGATCACCTGCCTGGCCATGCACAGATCAGGTGACTAATCATGAACTGATTACGTAGCTATCATGTACTGATCACCTGGTTGATCATGCACTGATCATGTGGCTGATCATACACTGTTCACGTGTCTGACCATGCACTGATCACGTGGCTGATCATACACTGCTCACGTAACTGATCATGCACTGATCACGTGGCTATCATGCACTGATCACGTGGCTGAACAGGCACTGTTCACGTGGCTGATCACACACCTGTCACGTGACATATCATGCACTGATCACGTGGCACTCATGCACTGATCACGTGGCTGATCATACTCTGCTCACGTAACTGATCATGCACACATCACGTGGCTATCATGCACTGCTCACGTGGCTCGTCATGGAATGATCACGTAGCTACCATATACTGGTCACGTGACTGATCATGCACAGATCACGTCAATGATCATGCACTGTTCAAGTGACTGATCATGTACTGATCACGTGACTGATCATGCACTGATCACGTGGCTATCATGCTCTGTTCACGTGGCTGATCATGCAAGGATCACATATCATCCATGTACTGGGCACGTGACTGATCATGCACTGATCACGTAATTGATCCTGCACTGATCACTTGGCTGATCACACATGTATCACGTGACTGATCATGCACTGATCACGTGGCTCTCATGCACTGATCATGTGGCTATCATGCACTGATCACGTAGCTATCATGCACTGATCACGTGGCTGATCACGCAATGATCACGTAGCTACCATGTACTGGTCATGTGACTGATCATGCACTGATCACATAATTGATCCTGCACTGATCACATGGCTCATCACGCACTGATCCGGTGGCTGATCACACACGTATCACGTGACTGATCATGTACAGATCACGTAAATAATCATGAAGTGATCACGTGGCTATCCTGCACTGATCACGTGGATAACATGCACTGATCACGTGGCTGATCACACACGTATCACGTGACTGATCATGCACTGATCACGTGGCTATCATGCACTGATCACGTGGCTGTCATGCACTGCTCACATGGCTGATCATGCAATGATCACGTAGCTACCATGCACTGGTCACGTGACTGATCATGCACTGATCAGGTAATTGATCATGCACTGATCACGTGACTGATCATGCACTGATCACGTGGCTATAATGCACTGCTCATGTGGCTGATCATGCACTGATCACGTAATTGATCATGCACTGATCACGTGGCTGATCATACACTGAACACGTGACTAATCATGCACTGATCACGTAATTGATCATGCACTGATCACATGGCTGATCATACACTGCTCACGTAACTGATCATGCACTGATCACGTAATTGATCATGCACTGATCACGTGGCTGATCATGCAATGATCATGTAGCTACCATGTACTGGTCCCGTGTGTGACCATGCACTGATCACGTAATTGATCATGCACTGATCACGTGGCTGATCATGCAATGATCACGCAGCTACCATGTACTGGTCACATGACTGATCATGCACTGATCACATAATTGATCATGCACTGATCACCTGGCTTATCATGCATTGATTATGTGACTGATCATGTGCTGATCATGTTTGGTGTCACAAACTAATCATGTGCCTCTGGAGGCAATGAACATAGAGCTGAGTAGGCAGGAATCAGTCAGCAGGCTATAATCATGGAACTCACCTCTGAGAAATCATGCTGCTCAGCTGGCAATAATCAAGTAGATGAGCAGGCAGGAATTACGCAACACAGGTGGCAATTGTCAAGGAGATGAAAGGCAGGAATCGTACAGCTCAGCTGGAAGTTGTCAAGCAGATGAGCAGACAGTAATCATGCAGCTCAGCAGGCCCTGATCACGTGACTGAGCATGCACTGTTTACGTGGCTGATCACACACCTATCACGTGACTGATCATGCACTGATCATGTGACTGATCATGCACTGATCACGTGGCTATCATGCACTGATCACTTGGCTGGACATACACTGATCACGTGCCTGGTCATGCACTGATCACGTGCCTGGTCATGCACTGATCACGTGGCTGATCATGCACTGATCACGTGACTGATCATGCACTGATCTCGTGTCTGATCATGCACTGATCACGTGGCTATCATGCACTGCTCACGTGGCTGATCATGCGATGATCACGCAGCTACCATGTACTTGTCACATGACTGATCATGCACTGATCATGTGACTGATCATGCAGTGGTCACGTGCCTATCATGCACTACTCACGTGGCTGATCATGCAATGATCATGTAGCTACCATGTACAGGTCACGTGAATGATCATACACCCATCAGGTGACTGATCATGCACTGATCACGTGGCTATCATGCACTGATCACGAGACTGATCATGCACTGATCACGTCTCTATCATGCACTGATCACATGACTGCCCATGCACTGATCACGTGGGTGATCATACACTAATCATGTGACAGATCATGCACTGATCACGTGGCTGATCATGCACTGATACCGTGACTGAGCATGGACTGATCACATGACTATCATGTAGTGATCACGTGACTTAATGGCGCTGATCATGTGACTGATCATGCGTTGATCATGTTTGCTATCATACACTGATCATGTGCCTCTGGAGGCAATAAACAAAGAGCTGAGTAGGCACGAATCAAACAGTCAGCAGGCAATAATCATGGAACTCAGCTGTGAGGAATCATGCTGCTCAGCTGGCAATAATCAAGCAGCTGAGCAGGCAGGAATTACGCAGCACAGCTGGCAATTGTCAAGCAGATGACAGGCAGGAATCGTGCAGCTCAGCTGGCAATTGTCAACCAGATGAGCAGACAGTAATCACGCAGCTCAGCAGGCCCTGATCACGTGACTGAGCATGCACTGTACACGCGGCTGATCATACACTGATCACGTGATCGATCATGCACTGATCACTTGGATATCATGCACTGATCACGTGGCTGATCATACACTGTTCACGTGTCTGACCATGCACTGATCACGTGGCTGATCATACACTGCTCACGTGGCTCGTCATGGAATGATCACGTAGCTACCATATACTGGTCACGTGACTGATCATGCACAGATCACGTCAATGATCATGCACTGTTCAAGTGACTGATCATGTACTGATCACGTGACTGATCATGCACTGATCACGTGGCTGATCATACACTGTTCACGTGTCTGACCATGCACTGATCACGTGGCTGATCATACACTGCTCACGTGGCTCGTCATGGAATGATCACGTAGCTACCATATACTGGTCACGTGACTGATCATGCACAGATCACGTCAATGATCATGCACTGTTCAAGTGATTGATCATGTAATGATCACGTGACTGATCATGCACTGATCACGTAGCTATATTGCACTGTTAACGTGGCTGATCATACACTGATCACCTGCCTGGCCATGCACAGATCAGGTGACTAATCATGAACTGATTACGTAGCTATCATGTACTGATCACCTGGTTGATCATGCACTGATCATGTGGCTGATCATACACTGTTCACGTGTCTGACCATGCACTGATCACGTGGCTGATCATACACTGCTCACGTAACTGATCATGCACTGATCACGTGGCTATCATGCACTGATCACGTGGCTGAACATGCACTGTTCACGTGGCTGATCACACACCTGTCACGTGACATATCATGCACTGATCACGTGGCACTCATGCACTGATCACGTGGCTGATCATACTCTGCTCACGTAACTGATCATGCACACATCACGTGGCTATCATGCACTGCTCACGTGGCTCGTCATGGAATGATCACGTAGCTACCATATACTGGTCACGTGACTGATCATGCACAGATCACGTCAATGATCATGCACTGTTCAAGTGACTGATCATGTACTGATCACGTGACTGATCATGCACTGATCACGTGGCTATCATGCTCTGTTCACGTGGCTGATCATGCAAGGATCACATATCATCCATGTACTGGGCACGTGACTGATCATGCACTGATCACGTAATTGATCCTGCACTGATCACTTGGCTGATCACACATGTATCACGTGACTGATCATGCACTGATCACGTGGCTCTCATGCACTGATCATGTGGCTATCATGCACTGATCACGTAGCTATCATGCACTGATCACGTGGCTGATCACGCAATGATCACGTAGCTACCATGTACTGGTCATGTGACTGATCATGCACTGATCACATAATTGATCCTGCACTGATCACATGGCTCATCACGCACTGATCCGGTGGCTGATCACACACGTATCACGTGACTGATCATGTACAGATCACGTAAATAATCATGAAGTGATCACGTGGCTATCCTGCACTGATCACGTGGATAACATGCACTGATCACGTGGCTGATCACACACGTATCACGTGACTGATCATGCACTGATCACGTGGCTATCATGCACTGATCACGTGGCTGTCATGCACTGCTCACGTGGCTGATCATGCAATGATCACGTAGCTACCATGCACTGGTCACGTGACTGATCATGCACTGATCAGGTAATTGATCATGCACTGATCACGTGACTGATCATGCACTGATCACGTGGCTATAATGCACTGCTCATGTGGCTGATCATGCACTGATCACGTAATTGATCATGCACTGATCACGTGGCTGATCATACACTGAACACGTGACTAATCATGCACTGATCACGTAATTGATCATGCACTGATCACATGGCTGATCATACACTGCTCACGTAACTGATCATGCACTGATCACGTAATTGATCATGCACTGATCACGTGGCTGATCATGCAATGATCATGTAGCTACCATGTACTGGTCCCGTGTGTGACCATGCACTGATCACGTAATTGATCATGCACTGATCACGTGGCTGATCATGCAATGATCACGCAGCTACCATGTACTGGTCACATGACTGATCATGCACTGATCACATAATTGATCATGCACTGATCACCTGGCTTATCATGCATTGATTATGTGACTGATCATGTGCTGATCATGTTTGGTGTCACAAACTAATCATGTGCCTCTGGAGGCAATGAACATAGAGCTGAGTAGGCAGGAATCAGTCAGCAGGCTATAATCATGGAACTCACCTCTGAGAAATCATGCTGCTCAGCTGGCAATAATCAAGTAGATGAGCAGGCAGGAATTACGCAGCACAGGTGGCAATTGTCAAGGAGATGAAAGGCAGGAATCGTACAGCTCAGCTGGAAGTTGTCAAGCAGATGAGCAGACAGTAATCATGCAGCTCAGCAGGCCCTGATCACGTGACTGAGCATGCACTGTTTACGTGGCTGATCACACACCTATCACGTGACTGATCATGCACTGATCATGTGACTGATCATGCACTGATCACGTGGCTATCATGCACTGATCACTTGGCTGGACATACACTGATCACGTGCCTGGTCATGCACTGATCACGTGGCTGATCATGCACTGATCACGTGACTGATCATGCACTGATCTCGTGTCTGATCATGCACTGACCACGTGGCTATCATGCACTGCTCACGTGGCTGATCATGCGATGATCACGCAGCTACCATGTACTGGTCACATGACTGATCATGCACTGATCATGTGACTGATCATGCAGTGGTCACGTGCCTATCATGCACTACTCACGTGGCTGATCATGCAATGATCATGTAGCTACCATGTACAGGTCACGTGAATGATCATACACCCATCAGGTGACTGATCATGCACTGATCACGTGGCTATCATGCACTGATCACGAGACTGATCATGCACTGATCACGTCTCTATCATGCACTGATCACATGACTGCCCATGCACTGATCACGTGGGTGATCATACACTAATCATGTGACAGATCATGCACTGATCACGTGGCTGATCATGCACTGATACCGTGACTGAGCATGGACTGATCACATGACTATCATGTAGTGATCACGTGACTTAATGGCGCTGATCATGTGACTGATCATGCGTTGATCATGTTTGCTATCATACACTGATCATGTGCCTCTGGAGGCAATAAACAAAGAGCTGAGTAGGCACGAATCAAACAGTCAGCAGGCAATAATCATGGAACTCAGCTGTGAGGAATCATGCTGCTCAGCTGGCAATAATCAAGCAGCTGAGCAGGCAGGAATTACGCAGCACAGCTGGCAATTGTCAAGCAGATGACAGGCAGGAATCGTGCAGCTCAGCTGGCAATTGTCAACCAGATGAGCAGACAGTAATCACGCAGCTCAGCAGGCCCTGATCACGTGACTGAGCATGCACTGTACACGCGGCTGATCATACACTGATCACGTGATCGATCATGCACTGATCACTTGGATATCATGCACTGATCACGTGGCTGATCATACACTGTTCACGTGTCTGACCATGCACTGATCACGTGGCTGATCATACACTGCTCACGTGGCTCGTCATGGAATGATCACGTAGCTACCATATACTGGTCACGTGACTGATCATGCACAGATCACGTCAATGATCATGCACTGTTCAAGTGACTGATCATGTACTGATCACGTGACTGATCATGCACTGATCACGTGGCTGATCATACACTGTTCACGTGTCTGACCATGCACTGATCACGTGGCTGATCATACACTGCTCACGTGGCTCGTCATGGAATGATCACGTAGCTACCATACACTGGTCACGTGACTGATCATGCACAGATCACGTCAATGATCATGCACTGTTCAAGTGACTGATCATGTACTGATCACGTGACTGATCATGCACTGATCACGTGGCTATATTGCACTGTTAACGTGGCTGATCATACACTGATCACCTGCCTGGCCATGCACAGATCAGGTGACTAATCATGAACTGATTACGTAGCTATCATGTACTGATCACCTGGCTGATCATGCACTGATCATGTGGCTGATCATACACTGTTCACGTGTCTGACCATGCACTGATCACGTGGCTGATCATACACTGCTCACGTAACTGATCATGCACTGATCACGTAATTGATCATGCACTGATCACGTGGCTGATCATGCAATGATCATGTAGCTACCATGTACTGGTCCCGTGTGTGACCATGCACTGATCACGTAATTGATCATGCACTGATCACGTGGCTGATCATGCAATGATCACGCAGCTACCATGTACTGGTCACATGACTGATCATGCACTGATCACATAATTGATCATGCACTGATCACCTGGCTTATCATGCATTGATTATGTGACTGATCATGTGCTGATCATGTTTGGTGTCACAAACTAATCATGTGCCTCTGGAGGCAATGAACATAGAGCTGAGTAGGCAGGAATCAGTCAGCAGGCTATAATCATGGAACTCACCTCTGAGAAATCATGCTGCTCAGCTGGCAATAATCAAGTAGATGAGCAGGCAGGAATTACGCAGCACAGGTGGCAATTGTCAAGGAGATGAAAGGCAGGAATCGTACAGCTCAGCTGGAAGTTGTCAAGCAGATGAGCAGACAGTAATCATGCAGCTCAGCAGGCCCTGATCACGTGACTGAGCATGCACTGTTTACGTGGCTGATCACACACCTATCACGTGACTGATCATGCACTGATCATGTGACTGATCATGCACTGATCACGTGGCTATCATGCACTGATCACTTGGCTGGACATACACTGATCACGTGCCTGGTCATGCACTGATCACGTGGCTGATCATGCACTGATCACGTGACTGATCATGCACTGATCTCGTGTCTGATCATGCACTGATCACGTGGCTATCATGCACTGCTCACGTGGCTGATCATGCGATGATCACGCAGCTACCATGTACTGGTCACATGACTGATCATGCACTGATCATGTGACTGATCATGCAGTGGTCACGTGCCTATCATGCACTACTCACGTGGCTGATCATGCAATGATCATGTAGCTACCATGTACAGGTCACGTGAATGATCATACACCCATCAGGTGACTGATCATGCACTGATCACGTGGCTATCATGCACTGATCACGAGACTGATCATGCACTGATCACGTCTCTATCATGCACTGATCACATGACTGCCCATGCACTGATCACGTGGGTGATCATACACTAATCATGTGACAGATCATGCACTGATCACGTGGCTGATCATGCACTGATACCGTGACTGAGCATGGACTGATCACATGACTATCATGTAGTGATCACGTGACTTAATGGCGCTGATCATGTGACTGATCATGCGTTGATCATGTTTGCTATCATACACTGATCATGTGCCTCTGGAGGCAATAAACAAAGAGCTGAGTAGGCACGAATCAAACAGTCAGCAGGCAATAATCATGGAACTCAGCTGTGAGGAATCATGCTGCTCAGCTGGCAATAATCAAGCAGCTGAGCAGGCAGGAATTACGCAGCACAGCTGGCAATTGTCAAGCAGATGACAGGCAGGAATCGTGCAGCTCAGCTGGCAATTGTCAACCAGATGAGCAGACAGTAATCACGCAGCTCAGCAGGCCCTGATCACGTGACTGAGCATGCACTGTACACGCGGCTGATCATACACTGATCACGTGATCGATCATGCACTGATCACTTGGATATCATGCACTGATCACGTGGCTGATCATACACTGTTCACGTGTCTGACCATGCACTGATCACGTGGCTGATCATACACTGCTCACGTGGCTCGTCATGGAATGATCACGTAGCTACCATATACTGGTCACGTGACTGATCATGCACAGATCACGTCAATGATCATGCACTGTTCAAGTGACTGATCATGTACTGATCACGTGACTGATCATGCACTGATCACGTGGCTGATCATACACTGTTCACGTGTCTGACCATGCACTGATCACGTGGCTGATCATACACTGCTCACGTGGCTCGTCATGGAATGATCACGTAGCTACCATATACTGGTCACGTGACTGATCATGCACAGATCACGTCAATGATCATGCACTGTTCAAGTGACTGATCATGTACTGATCACGTGACTGATCATGCACTGATCACGTGGCTGATCATACACTGTTCACGTGTCTGACCATGCACTGATCACGTGGCTGATCATACACTGCTCACGTGGCTCGTCATGGAATGATCACGTAGCTACCATATACTGGTCACGTGACTGATCATGCACAGATCACGTCAATGATCATGCACTGTTCAAGTGACTGATCATGTACTGATCACGTGACTGATCATGCACTGATCACGTGGCTATATTGCACTGTTAACGTGGCTGATCATACACTGATCACCTGCCTGGCCATGCACAGATCAGGTGACTAATCATGAACTGATTACGTAGCTATCATGTACTGATCACCTGGCTGATCATGCACTGATCATGTGGCTGATCATACACTGTTCACGTGTCTGACCATGCACTGATCACGTGGCTGATCATACACTGCTCACGTAACTGATCATGCACTGATCACGTGGCTATCATGCACTGATCACGTGGCTGAACATGCACTGTTCACGTGGCTGATCACACACCTGTCACGTGACATATCATGCACTGATCACGTGGCACTCATGCACTGATCACGTGGCTGATCATACTCTGCTCACGTAACTGATCATGCACACATCACGTGGCTATCATGCACTGCTCACGTGGCTCGTCATGGAATGATCACGTAGCTACCATATACTGGTCACGTGACTGATCATGCACAGATCACGTCAATGATCATGCACTGTTCAAGTGACTGATCATGTACTGATCACGTGACTGATCATGCACTGATCACGTGGCTATCATGCTCTGTTCACGTGGCTGATCATGCAAGGATCACATATCATCCATGTACTGGGCACGTGACTGATCATGCACTGATCACGTAATTGATCCTGCACTGATCACTTGGCTGATCACACATGTATCACGTGACTGATCATGCACTGATCACGTGGCTCTCATGCACTGATCATGTGGCTATCATGCACTGATCACGTAGCTATCATGCACTGATCACGTGGCTGATCACGCAATGATCACGTAGCTACCATGTACTGGTCATGTGACTGATCATGCACTGATCACATAATTGATCCTGCACTGATCACATGGCTCATCACGCACTGATCCGGTGGCTGATCACACACGTATCACGTGACTGATCATGTACAGATCACGTAAATAATCATGAAGTGATCACGTGGCTATCCTGCACTGATCACGTGGATAACATGCACTGATCACGTGGCTGATCACACACGTATCACGTGACTGATCATGCACTGATCACGTGGCTATCATGCACTGATCACGTGGCTGTCATGCACTGCTCACGTGGCTGATCATGCAATGATCACGTAGCTACCATGCACTGGTCACGTGACTGATCATGCACTGATCAGGTAATTGATCATGCACTGATCACGTGACTGATCATGCACTGATCACGTGGCTATAATGCACTGCTCATGTGGCTGATCATGCACTGATCACGTAATTGATCATGCACTGATCACGTGGCTGATCATACACTGAACACGTGACTAATCATGCACTGATCACGTAATTGATCATGCACTGATCACATGGCTGATCATACACTGCTCACGTAACTGATCATGCACTGATCACGTAATTGATCATGCACTGATCACGTGGCTGATCATGCAATGATCATGTAGCTACCATGTACTGGTCCCGTGTGTGACCATGCACTGATCACGTAATTGATCATGCACTGATCACGTGGCTGATCATGCAATGATCACGCAGCTACCATGTACTGGTCACATGACTGATCATGCACTGATCACATAATTGATCATGCACTGATCACCTGGCTTATCATGCATTGATTATGTGACTGATCATGTGCTGATCATGTTTGGTGTCACAAACTAATCATGTGCCTCTGGAGGCAATGAACATAGAGCTGAGTAGGCAGGAATCAGTCAGCAGGCTATAATCATGGAACTCACCTCTGAGAAATCATGCTGCTCAGCTGGCAATAATCAAGTAGATGAGCAGGCAGGAATTACGCAGCACAGGTGGCAATTGTCAAGGAGATGAAAGGCAGGAATCGTACAGCTCAGCTGGAAGTTGTCAAGCAGATGAGCAGACAGTAATCATGCAGCTCAGCAGGCCCTGATCACGTGACTGAGCATGCACTGTTTACGTGGCTGATCACACACCTATCACGTGACTGATCATGCACTGATCATGTGACTGATCATGCACTGATCACGTGGCTATCATGCACTGATCACTTGGCTGGACATACACTGATCACGTGCCTGGTCATGCACTGATCACGTGGCTGATCATGCACTGATCACGTGACTGATCATGCACTGATCTCGTGTCTGATCATGCACTGACCACGTGGCTATCATGCACTGCTCACGTGGCTGATCATGCGATGATCACGCAGCTACCATGTACTGGTCACATGACTGATCATGCACTGATCATGTGACTGATCATGCAGTGGTCACGTGCCTATCATGCACTACTCACGTGGCTGATCATGCAATGATCATGTAGCTACCATGTACAGGTCACGTGAATGATCATACACCCATCAGGTGACTGATCATGCACTGATCACGTGGCTATCATGCACTGATCACGAGACTGATCATGCACTGATCACGTCTCTATCATGCACTGATCACATGACTGCCCATGCACTGATCACGTGGGTGATCATACACTAATCATGTGACAGATCATGCACTGATCACGTGGCTGATCATGCACTGATACCATGACTGAGCATGGACTGATCACATGACTATCATGTAGTGATCACGTGACTTAATGGCGCTGATCATGTGACTGATCATGCGTTGATCATGTTTGCTATCATACACTGATCATGTGCCTCTGGAGGCAATAAACAAAGAGCTGAGTAGGCACGAATCAAACAGTCAGCAGGCAATAATCATGGAACTCAGCTGTGAGGAATCATGCTGCTCAGCTGGCAATAATCAAGCAGCTGAGCAGGCAGGAATTACGCAGCACAGCTGGCAATTGTCAAGCAGATGACAGGCAGGAATCGTGCAGCTCAGCTGGCAATTGTCAACCAGATGAGCAGACAGTAATCACGCAGCTCAGCAGGCCCTGATCACGTGACTGAGCATGCACTGTACACGCGGTTGATCATACACTGATCACGTGATCGATCATGCACTGATCACTTGGATATCATGCACTGATCACGTGGCTGATCATACACTGTTCACGTGTCTGACCATGCACTGATCACGTGGCTGATCATACACTGCTCACGTGGCTCGTCATGGAATGATCACGTAGCTACCATATACTGGTCACGTGACTGATCATGCACAGATCACGTCAATGATCATGCACTGTTCAAGTGACTGATCATGTACTGATCACGTGACTGATCATGCACTGATCACGTGGCTGATCATACACTGTTCACGTGTCTGACCATGCACTGATCACGTGGCTGATCATACACTGCTCACGTGGCTCGTCATGGAATGATCACGTAGCTACCATATACTGGTCACGTGACTGATCATGCACAGATCACGTCAATGATCATGCACTGTTCAAGTGACTGATCATGTACTGATCACGTGACTGATCATGCACTGATCACGTGGCTATATTGCACTGTTAACGTGGCTGATCATACACTGATCACCTGCCTGGCCATGCACAGATCAGGTGACTAATCATGAACTGATTACGTAGCTATCATGTACTGATCACCTGGCTGATCATGCACTGATCATGTGGCTGATCATACACTGTTCACGTGTCTGACCATGCACTGATCACGTGGCTGATCATACACTGCTCACGTAACTGATCATGCACTGATCACGTAATTGATCATGCACTGATCACGTGGCTGATCATGCAATGATCATGTAGCTACCATGTACTGGTCCCGTGTGTGACCATGCACTGATCACGTAATTGATCATGCACTGATCACGTGGCTGATCATGCAATGATCACGCAGCTACCATGTACTGGTCACATGACTGATCATGCACTGATCACATAATTGATCATGCACTGATCACCTGGCTTATCATGCATTGATTATGTGACTGATCATGTGCTGATCATGTTTGGTGTCACAAACTAATCATGTGCCTCTGGAGGCAATGAACATAGAGCTGAGTAGGCAGGAATCAGTCAGCAGGCTATAATCATGGAACTCATCTCTGAGAAATCATGCTGCTCAGCTGGCAATAATCAAGTAGATGAGCAGGCAGGAATTACGCAGCACAGGTGGCAATTGTCAAGCAGATGACAGGCAGGAATCGTGCAGCTCAGCTGGCAATTGTCAAGCAGATGAGCAGACACTATCACGCAGCTCAGCAGGCCCTGATCACGTGACTGAGCATGCACTATTCACGTGGCTGATCATACACTGATCACGTGATGATCATGCACTGATCACTTGGATATCATGCACTGATCACGTGGCTGATCATACACTGCTCAGGTAACTAATCATGCACTGATCACGTGGCTATCATGCACTGATCACGTGGCTGAACATGCACTGTACACGTGGCTGATCACACACCTGTCACGTGACATATCATGCACTGATCACGTGGCACTCATGCACTGATCACGTGGCTGATCATACTCTGCTCACGTAACTGATCATGCACACATCACGTGGCTATCATGCACTGCTCACGTGGCTCTTCAAGGAATGATCACGTAGCTACCATATACTGGTCACGTGAATGATCATGCACAGATCACATAAATGATCATGCACTGTTCAAGTGACTGATCATGTACTGATCACGTGACTGATCATGCACTGATCACGTGGCAATCATGCTCTGCTCACGTGGCTGATCATGCACTGCTCACGTGGCTGATCATGCAATGATCAGGTAGCAACCATGTACTGGTCACGTGACTGATCATGCACTGATCACGTAATTAATCCTGCACTGATCACCTGACTCATCATGCACTGATCACGTGGCTGATCACACACGTATCACGTGACTGATCATGCACTGATCACGTGGCTATCATGCACTAATCACGTGGCTATCATTCACTGATCACGTGGATATCATGCACTGATCACGTGGCTGATCACACACGTATCACATGACTGATCATGCACTGATCACGTGCCTATCATGCACTGATCATGTGGCTGATCATGCAATGATCATGTAGCTACCATGTACTGGTCACTTGACTGATCATGCACTGATGACGTAATTGATCATGCACTGATCATGTGGCTGATCATGCACTTATCACGTGGCTGATCATGCACTGATCACGTGGCTATCATGCACTTATCACATGGCTGGTCATACACTGATCTTATAGCTACCATGTACCGGTCACGTGAATGATCATACACCCATCAGGTGACTGATCATGCACTGATCACGTGGCTATCATGCACTGACCATGAGACTGAAAATGCACTGATCACGTCTAATCATGCACTGATCACATGACTGCCCATGCACTGATCATGTGGATGATCATACACTAATAATGTGACAGATCATGCACTGATCACGTGGCTGATCATGCACTGATACCGTGACTGAGCATGGACTGATCACATGCCTATCATGTAGTGATCACGTGACTTAATGGCGCTGATCATGTGACTGATCATGCGCTGATCATGTTTGCTATCATACACTGATGATGTGCCTCTGGAGGCAATAAACAAAGAGCTGAGTAGGCACGAATCAAACAGTCAGCAGGCAATAATCATGGAACTCAGCTCTGAGGAATCATGCTGCTCAGCTGGCAATAATCAAGCAGCTGAGCAGGCAGGAATTACGCAGCACAGCTGGCAATTGTCAAGCAGATGACAGGCAGGAATCGTGCAGCTCAGCTGGCAATTGTCAAGCAGATGAGCAGACAGTAATCACGCAGCTCAGCAGGCCCTGATCACGTGACAGAGCATGCACTGTACACGTGGCTGATCATACACTTATCACGTGACTGATCATGCACTGATCACTTGGATATCATGCACTGATCACGTGGCTGATCATACACTGTTCACGTGTCTGACCATGCACTGATAACGTGGCTGATCATACACTGATCATGTAACTGATCATGAACTGATCACGTGGCTGATCATGCACTGATCTCGTGACTGGTCATGCCCTGATCAAGTGGCTATCATGCACTGATCACGTGGCTGATCATGCAATGATCATGAAGCTATCATGTTCCGGTCACGTGACCGATCATACACCCATCAGGTGACTGATCATGCACTGATCACGTGGCTATATTGCACTGTTAACGTGGCTGATCATACACTGATCACCTGCCTGGTCATGCACTGATCAGGTGACTAATCATGTACTCATTACGTAGCTATCATGTACTGATCACCTGGCTGATCATGCACTGATCATGTGGCTATCTTGCAATGATTACGTGGCTATCATGCACTGATCACGTGGCTGGTCATGCACTGATACCGTGACAGAGCACGGACTGATCACATGACTATCATGTAGTGATCACGTGACTTAATGGCGCTGATCATGTGACTGATCATGCGCTGATCATGTTTGCTTTCATACACTGATCATGTGCCTCTGGAGGCAATAAACAAAGAGCTGAGTAGGCACGAATCAAACAGTCAGCAGGCAATAATCATGGAACTCAGCTGTGAGGAATCATGCTGCTCAGCTGGCAATAATCAAGCAGCTGAGCAGGCAGGAATTACACAGCACAGCTGGCAATTGTCAAGCAGATGACAGGCAGAAATCATGCAGCTCAGCTGGCAATTGTCAAGCAGATGAGCAGACAGGAATCACGCAGCTCAGCAGGCCCTGATCACGTGACTGAGCATACACTGTTCACCTGGCTGATCATACACTGATCACGTGATTGATCATGCACTGATCACTTGGATATCATGCACTGATCACCTGGCTGATCATACACTGTTCACGTGTCTGACCATGCACTGATCACATGGCTGATCATACACTGCTCACGTAACTGATCATGCACTGATCACGTAATTGATCATGCACTGATCACGTGGCTGATCATGCAATGATCATGTAGCTACAATGTACTGGTCCCGTGAGTGACCATGCACTGATCACGTAATTGATCATGCACTGATCACGTGTCTGATCATGCACTGAACACGTGACTGATCATGCACTGATCACGTGACTGATCATGCACTGATCACGTGGCTATCATGCACTGCTCATGTCGCTGATCATGCAATGATCACGCAGCTACCATGTACTGGTCACATGACTGATCATGCACTGATCACGTAATTGATCATGCACTGACCATGTGGATGATCATGCACTGATCACGTGTCTGATCATGCACTGAACACGTGACTGATCATGCACTGATCACGTGACTGATCATGCACTGATCACGTGGCTATCATGCACTGCTCACGTGGCTGATCATGCAATAATCACGCAGCTACCATGTACTGGTCACATGACTGATCATGCACTGATCACGTAATTGATCATGCACTGATCACCTGGCTTATCATGCATTGATCATGTGACTGATCATGTGCTGATCATGTTTGGTGTCACACACTGATCATGTGCATCTGCAGGCAATGAACAAAGAGCTGAGAAGGCAGGAATCAGTCAGCAGGCTATAATCATGGAACTCAGCTTTGAGAAATCATGCTGCTCAGCTGGCAATAATCAAGTAGATGAGCAGGCAGGAATTATGCAGCACAGGTGGCAATTGTCAAGGAGATGACAGGCAGGAATCGTACAGCTCAGCTGGCAATTGTCAAGCAGATGAGCAGACAGTAATCACGCAGCTCAGCAGGCCCTTATCACGTGACTGAGCATGCACTGTTCACGTGGCTGATCACACACCTATCACGTGAATAATCATGCACTGATCACGTGGCTCTCATGCACTGATCACGTGATTTCGCATGCCCTGATCACGTAATTGTATGCCCTGCTCACGTGGCTATCATGCACTGATCACGTAGCTATCTTGCACTGATCACTTGGCTGATCATACACTCATCACGGGACTGATCGTGCACTGATCACGGCCCTATCATGCATTGTCTACATGACTCCACATGCACTGATCATGTGGATGATCATGCACTGATCACGTGACTGACCATGCACTGATCACGTGACTGATCATTCACTGATCACGTGGCTGATCATGCACTGATCACGTAATTGATCATTCACTGATCATTTGGCTGATCATGCACTGATCACGTGACAGATTATGCACTGATCACGTAGCAACCATGTACTGGTCACGTGACTGATCATGCACTGATCACGAAATTAATCCTGCACTGAACACCTGACTCATCATGCAATGATCACGTGGCTATCATGCAATAATCACGTGGCTATCATTCACTGATCAAGAGGATATCATGCACTGATCACGTGGCTGATCACACACCTATCACATGACTGATCATGCACTGATCACGTGGCTATCATGCACTGATCATGTGGCTGATCATGCATTGATCATGTAGCTACCATGTACTGGTCACGTGACTGATCATGCACTGATCACGTAATTGATCATGCACTGATCAAGTGGCTGATCATGCACTGAACACGTGAATAATCATGCACTGATCACGTGACTGATCATGCACTGATCACGTGGCTATCATGCACTGATCATGTGGCTGATCATGCAATAATCATGTAGCTACCATGTACTGGTCACGTGACTGATCATGCACTGATGACGTAATTGATCATGCACTGATCATGTGGCTGATCATGCACTGATCACGTGGCTATCATGCACTGATCACGTGACTGATCATACACTGATCACGCAGCTACCATGTACTGGTCACGTGACTGATCATGCACTGATGACGTAATTGATCATGCACTGATCATGTGGCTGATCATGCACTGATCACGTGGCTGATCATGCACTGATCACGTGGCTATCATGCACTTATCACATGGCTGGTCATACACTGATCTTATAGCTACCATGTACCGGTCACGTGAATGATCATACACCCATCAGGTGACTGATCATGCACTGATCACGTGGCTATCATGCACTGATCACATGACTGCCCATGCACTGATCATGTGGATGATCATACACTAATAATGTGACAGATCATGCACTGATCACGTGGCTGATCATGCACTGATACCGTGACTGAGCATGGACTGATCACCTGCCTATCATGTAGTGATCACGTGACTTAATGGCGCTGATCATGTGACTGATCATGCGCTGATCATGTTTGCTATCATACACTGATCATGTGCCTCTGGAGGCAATAAACAAAGAGCTGAGTAGGCACAAATCAAACAGTCAGCAGGCAATAATCATGGAACTCAGCTGTGAGGAATCATGCTGCTCAGCTGGCAATAATCAAGCAGCTGAGCAGGCAGGAATTAGGCAGCACAGCTGGCAATTGTCAAGCAGATGACAGGCAGGAATCATGCAGCTCAGCTGGCAATTGTCAAGCAGATGAGCAGACAGGAATCACGCAGCTCAGCAGGCCCTGATAACGTGACTGAGCATGCACTGTACACGTGGCTGATCATACACTTATCACGTGATTGATCATGCACTGATCACTTGGATATCATGCACTGATCACGTGGCTGATCATACACTGTTCACGTGTCTGACCATGCACTGATCACGTGGCTGATCATACACTGATCACGTGACTGATCATGCACTGATCACGTGACTGATCATGCACTGATCACGTGACTGATCATGCCCTGATCAAGTGGCTATCATGCACAAATCACGTGGCTGATCATGCAATGATCATGAAGCTACCATGTACCGGTCACGTGTCCGATCATACACCCATCAGGTGACTGATCATGCACTGATCACGTGGCTATATTGCACTGTTAACGTGGCTGATCATACACTGATCACCTGCCTGGTCATGCACAGATCAGGTGACTAATCATGAACTCATTACGTAGCTATCATGTACTGATCACCTGCTGATCATGCACTGATCATGTGGCTATCGTGCAATGATTACGTGGCTATCATGCACTGATCACGTGGCTGGTCATGCACTGATCACGTGGCTGTCATGCACTGATCATGTGGCTGATCATGCACTGATCATGTGGCTATCATGCACTGCTACTTGGCTGATCATGCAATGATCACGCAGCTACCATGTACTGGTCACGTGACTGAGCATGCACTGATGACGTAATTGATCATGCACTGATCATGTGGCTGATCATGCACTGATCACGTGACTGATCACGCACTGATCACGTGACTGATCATGCACTGATCACGTGGCTATCATGCACTGATCACTTGGCTGGTCATACACTGATCACGCAGCTACCATGTACTGGTCACGTGACTGATCATGCACTGATGACGTAATTGATCATGCACTGATCATTTGGCTGATCATCCACTGATCACGTGGCTGATCATGCACTGATCACGTGGCTATCATGCACTTATCACATGGCTGGTCATACACTGATCTTATAGCTACCATGTACCGGTCACGTGAATGATCATACACCCATCAGGTGACTGATCATGCACTGATCACGTGGCTATCATGCACTGACCATGAGACTGAAAATGCACTGATCACGTCTAATCATGCACTGATCACATGACTGCCCATGCACTGATCATGTGGATGATCATACACTAATAATGTGACAGATCATGCACTGATCACGTGGCTGATCATGCACTGATACCGTGACTGAGCATGGACTGATCACATGACTATCATGTAGTGATCACGTGACTTAATGGCTCTGATCATGTGACTGATCATGCGCTGATCTGTTTGCTATCATACACTGATCATGTGCCTCTGGAGGCAATACACAAAGAGCTGAGTAGGTACGAATCAAACAGTCAGCAGGCAATAATCATGGAACTCAGCTGTGAGGAATCATGCTGCACAGCTGGCAATAATCAAGCAGCTGAGCAGGCAGGAATTACGCAGCACAGCTGGCAATTGTCAAGCAGATGACAGGCAGGAATCATGCAGCTCAGCTGGCAATTTTCAAGCAGATGACCAGACAGTAATCACACAGCTCAGCAGGCCCTTATCACGTGACTGAGCATGCACTATTCACGTGGCTGATCATACACTGATCACGTGATGATCATGCACTGATCACTTGGATATCATGCACTGATCACGTGGCTGATCATACACTGTTCATGTGTCTGACCATGCACTGATCACGTGGCTGATCATACACTGCTCAGGTAACTAATCATGCACTGATCACGTGGCTATCATGCACTGATCACGTGGCTGAACATGCACTGTTCACATGGCTGATCACACACCTGTCACGTGACATATCATGCACTGATCACGTGGCACTCATGCACTGATCACGTGGCTGATCATACTCTGCTCACGTAACTGATCATGCACACATGACGTGGCTATCATGCACTGCTCACGTGGCTCGTCAAGGAATGATCACGCAGCTACCATATACTGGTCACGTGACTGATCATGCACAGATCACGTAAATGATCATGCACTGTTCAAGTGACTGATCATGTACTGATCACGTGACTGATCATGCACTGATCACGTGGCAATCATGCTCTGCTAACGTGGCTGATCATGCACTGCTCACGTGGCTGATCATGCAATGATCACGTAGCAACCATGTACTGGTCACGTGACTGATCATGCACTGATCACGTAATTAATCCTGCACTGATCACCTGACTCATCATGCACTGATCACGTGGCTGATCACACACGTATCATGTGACTGATCATGCACTGATCACGTGGCTATCATGCACTAATCACGTGGCTATCATTCACTGATCACGTGGATATCATGCACTGATCACGTGGCTGATCACACATGTATCACATGACTGATCATGCACTGATCACGTGGCTATCATGCACTGATCATGTGGCTGATCATGCAATGATCATGTAGCTACCATGTACTGGTCACGTAATTGATCATGCACTGATCACGTGGCTGATCATGCACTGAACACGTGAATAATCATGCACTGATCACGTGACTGATCATGCACTGATCATGTGGCTATCATGCACTGCTACTTGGCTGATCATGCAATGATCACGCAGCTACCATGTACTGGTCACGTGACTGATCATGCACTGATGACGTAATTGATCATGCACTGATCATGTGGCTGATCATGCACTGATCACGTGACTGATCATGCACTGATCACGTGACTGATCATGCACTGATCACGTGGCTATCATGCACTGATCACTTGGCTGGTCATACACTGATCACGCAGCTACCATGTACTGGTCACGTGACTGATCATGCACTGATGACGTAATTGATCATGCACTGATCATGTGGCTGATCATGCACTGATCACGTGGCTGATCATGCACTGATCACGTGGCTATCATGCACTTATCACATGGCTGGTCATACACTGATCTTATAGCTACCATGTACCGGTCACGTGAATGATCATACACCCATCAGGTGACTGATCATGCACTGATCACGTGGCTATCATGCACTGACCATGAGACTGAAAATGCACTGATCACGTCTAATCATGCACTGATCACATGACTGCCCATGCACTGATCATGTGGATGATCATACACTAATAATGTGACAGATCATGCACTGATCACGTGGCTGATCATGCACTGATACCGTGACTGAGCATGGACTGATCACATGACTATCATGTAGGGATCACGTGACTTAATGGCGCTGATCATGTGACTGATCATGCGCTGATCATGTTTGCTTTCATACACTGATCATGTGCCTCTGGAGGCAATAAACAAAGAGCTGAGTAAGCACGAATCAAACAGTCAGCGGGCAATAATCATGGAACTCAGCTGTGAGGAATCATGCTGCTCAGCTGGCAATAATCAAGCAGCTGAGCAGGCAGGAATTACACAGCACAGCTGGCAATTGTCAAGCAGATGACAGGCAGGAATCATGCAGCTCAGCTGGCAATTGTCAAGCAGATGAGCAGACAGGAATCACGCAGCTCAGCAGGCCCTGATCACGTGACTGAGCATACACTGTTCACCTGGCTGATCATACACTGATCACGTGATTGATCATGCACTGATCACTTGGATATCATGCACTGATCACGTGGCTGATCATACACTGTTCACGTGTCTGACCATGCACTGATCACATGGCTGATCATACACTGCTCACATAACTGATCATGCACTGATCACGTAATTGATCATGCACTGATCACTTGGCTGATCATGCAATGATCATGTAGCTACAATGTACTGGTCCCGTGAGTGACCATGCACTGATCACGTAATTGATCATGCACTGATCATGTGTCTGATCATGCACTGAACACGTGACTGATCATGCACTGCTCACGTGGCTGATCATGCAATGATCACGCAGCTACCATGTACTGGTCACATGACTGATCATGCACTGATCACGTGACTGATCATGCAGTGATCACGTGGCTATCGTGCACTACTCACGTGGCTGATCATGCAATGATCATGTAGCTACCATGTACAGGTCACGTGAATGATCATACACCCATCAGGTGACTGACCATGCACTGATCACGTGGCTATCATGCACTGATCACAAGACTGATCATACACTGCTCACGTAACTGATCATGAACTGATCACGTGGCTGATCATGCACTGATCACGTGACTGATCATGCACTGATCACGTGACTGATCATGCCCTGATCAAGTGGCTATCATGCACTAATCACGTGGCTGATCATGCAATGATCATGAAGCTACCATGTACCGGTCACGTGACCGATCATACACCCATCAGGTGACTGATCATGCACTGATCACGTGGCTATATTGCACTGTTAACGTGGCTGATCATACACTGATCACCTGCCTGGTCATGCACAGATCAGGTGACTAATCATGAACTCATTACGTAGCTATCATGTACTGATCACCTGGCTGATCATGCACTGATCATGTGGCTATCGTGCAATGATTACGTGGCTATCATGCACTGATCACGTGGCTGGTCATGCACTGATACCGTGACTCAGCATGGACTGATCACATGACTATCATGTAGTGATCACGTGACTTAATGGCGCTGATCATGTGACTGATCATGCGCTGATCATGTTTGCTTTCATACACTGATCATGTGCCTCTGGAGGCAATAAACAAAGAGCTGAGTAGGCACGAATCAAACAGTCAGCAGGCAATAATCATGGAACTCAGCTGTGAGGAATCATGCTGCTCAGCTGGCAATAATCAAGCAGCTGAGCAGGCAGGAATTACACAGCACAGCTGGCAATTGTCAAGCAGATGACAGGCAGGAATCATGCAGCTCAGCTGGCAATTGTCAAGCAGATGAGCAGACAGGAATCACGCAGCTCAGCAGGCCCTGATCACGTGACTGAGCATACACTGTTCACCTGGCTGATCATACACTGATCACGTGATTGATCATGCACTGATCACTTGGATATCATGCACTGATCACGTGGCTGATCATACACTGTTCACGTGTCTGACCATGCACTGATCACATGGCTGATCATACACTGCTCACGTAACTGATCATGCACTGATCACGTAATTGATCATGCACTGATCACGTGGCTGATCATGCAATGATCATGTAGCTACAATGTACTGGTCCCGTGAGTGACCATGCACTGATCACGTAATTGATCATGCACTGATCACGTGTCTGATCATGCACTGAACACGTGACTGATCATGCACTGATCACGTGACTGTTCATGCACTGATCACGTGGCTATCATGAACTGCTCATGTCGCTGATCATGCAATGATCACGCAGCTACCATGTACTGGTCACATGACTGATCATGCACTGATCGGGTAATTGATCATGCACTGATCACCTGGCTTATCATGCATTGATCATGTGACTGATCATGTGCTGATCATGTTTTGTGTCACACACTGATCATGTGCATCTGCAGGCAATGAACAAAGAGCTGAGAAGGCAGGAATCAGTCAGCAGGCTATAATCATGGAACTCAGCTTTGAGAAATCATGCTGCTCAGCTGGCAATAATCAAGTAGATGAGCAGGCAGGAATTATGCAGCACAGGTGGCAATTGTCATGGAGATGACAGGCAGGAATCGTACAGCTCAGCTGGCAATTGTCAAGCAGATGAGCAGACACTATCACGCAGCTCAGCACGCCCTGATCACGTGACTGAGCATGCACTGTTCACGTCGCTGATCACACACCTATCACGTGAATGATCATGCACTGATCACGTGGCTCTCATGCACTGATCACGTGATTGCGCATGCACTGATCACGTTATTATATGCACTGCTCACCTGGCTATCATGCACTGATGACGTGGCTGATCATGCACTGATCATGTGACTGATCATGCACTGATCACGTAGCTATCTTGCACTGGTCACTTGGCTGATCATACACTCATCACGGGACTGATTGAGCACTGATTACGGCGCTATCATGCATTGACTACATGACTCCACATGCACTGATCCCGTGGATGATCATGCACTGATCACGTGACTGACCATGCACTGATCACGTGACTGATTATGAACTGATCACGTGGCTGATCATGCACTGGTCATGTGGCTGATCATGCACTGATCACATGGCTGATGATACACTGATCACGTGACTGATCATGCACTGATCACGTAATTGATCATGCACTGATCACGTGGCTGATCATGCACTGAACACGTGAATAATCATGCACTGATCACGTGACTGATCATGCACTGATCATGTGGCTATCATGCACTGCTACTTGGCTGATCATGCAATGATCACGCAGGTACCATGTACTGGTCACGTGACTGATCATGCACTGATGACGTAATTGATCATGCACTGATCATGTGGCTGATCATGCACTGATGACGTGACTGATCATGCACTGATCACGTGGCTATCATGCACTGATCACGTGGCTGGTCATACACTGATCACGCAGCTACCATGTACTGGTCACGTGACTGATCATGCACTGATGACGTAATTGATCATGCACTGATCATGTGGCTGATCATGCACTGATCACGTGGCTGATCATGCACTGATCACGTGGCTATCATGCACTTATCACATGGCTGGTCATACACTGATCTTATAGCTACCATGTACCGGTCACGTGAATGATCATACACCCATCAGGTGACTGATCATGCACTGATCACGTGGCTATCATGCACTGACCATGAGACTGAAAATGCACTGATCACGTCTAATCATGCACTGATCACATGACTGCCCATGCACTGATCATGTGGATGATCATACACTAATAATGTGACAGATCATGCACTGATCACGTGGCTGATCATGCACTGATACCGTGACTGAGCATGGACTTATCACATGCCTATCATGTAGTGATCACGTGACTTAATGGCGCTGATCATGTGACTGATCATGCGCTGGTCATGTTTGCTATCATACACTGATCATGTGCCTCTGGAGGCAATAAACAAAGAGCTGAGTAGGCACGAATCAAACAGTCAGCAGGCAATAATCATGGAACTCAGCTGTGAGGAATCATGCTGCTCAGCTGGCAATAATCAAGCAGCTGAGCAGGCAGGAATTACGCAGCACAGCTGGCAATTGTCAAGCAGATGACAGGCAGGAATCGTGCAGCTCAGCTGGCAATTGTCAAGCAGATGAGCAGACAGTAATCACACAGCTCAGCAGGCCCTGATCACGTGACTGAGCATGCACTGTACACATGGCTGATCATACACTTATCACGTGATTGATCATGCACTGATCACTTGGATATCATGCACTGATCACGTGGCTGATCATACACTGTTCACGTGTCTGACCATGCACTGATCACGTGGCTGATCATACACTGCTCACGTAACTGATCATGAACTGATCACGTGGCTGATCATGCACAGATCACGTGACTGTTCATGCACTGATCACGTGACTGATCATGCCCTGATCAAGTGGCTATCATGCACTAATCACGTGGCTGATCATGCAATGATCCTGAAGCTACCATGTACCAGTCACGTGACCGATCATACACCCATCAGGTGTCTGATCATGCACTGATCACGTGGCTATATTGCACTGTTAACGTGGCTGATCATACACTGATCACCTGCCTGGTCATGCACAGATCAGGTGACTAATCATGAACTCATTACGTAGCTATCATGTACTGATCACCTGGCTGATCATGCACTGATCATGTGGCTATCGTGCAATGGATACGTGGCTATCATGCACTGATCACGTGGCTGGTCATGCACTGATACCGTGACTGAACATGGACTGATCACATGACTATCATGTAGTGATCACATGAGTTAATGGCACTGATCATGTGACTGATCATGCGCTGATCATGTTTGCTTTCATACACTGATCATGTGCCTCTGGAGGCAATAAACAAAGAGCTGAGTAGGCACTAATCAAACAGTCAGCAGGCAATAATCATGGAACTCAGCTGTGAGGAATCATGCTGCTCAGCTGGCAATAATCAAGCAGCTGAGCAGGCAGGAATTACACAGCACAGCTGGCAATTGTCAAGCAGATGACAGGCAGGAATCATGCAGCTCAGCTGGCAATTGTCAAGCAGATGAGCAGACAGTAATCACGCAGCTCAGCAGGCCCTGATCACGTGACTGAGCATAGACTGTTCACCTGGCTGATCATACACTGATCACGTGATTGATCATGCACTGATCACTTGGATATCATGCACTGATCACGTGGCTGATCATACACTGTTCACGTGTCTGACCATGCACTGATCACATGGCTGATCATACACTGCTCACGTAACTGATCATGCACTGATCAGGTAATTGATCATGCACTGATCACGTGGCTGATCATGCAATGATCATGTAGCTACAATGTACTGGTCCCGTGAGTGACCATGCACTGATCACGTAATTGATCATGCACTGATCACGTGTCTGATCATGCACTGAACACGTGACTGATCATGCACTGATCACGTGACTGTTCATGCACTGATCACGTGGCTATCATGAACTGCTCATGTCGCTGATCATGCAATGATCACGCAGCTACCATGTACTGGTCACATGACTGATCATGCACTGATCGGGTAATTGATCATGCACTGATCACCTGGCTTATCATGCATTGATCATGTGACTGATCATGTGCTGATCATGTTTTGTGTCACACACTGATCATGTGCATCTGCAGGCAATGAACAAAGAGCTGAGAAGGCAGGAATCAGTCAGCAGGCTATAATCATGGAACTCAGCTTTGAGAAATCATGCTGCTCAGCTGGCAATAATCAAGTAGATGAGCAGGCAGGAATTATGCAGCACAGGTGGCAATTGTCATGGAGATGACAGGCAGGAATCGTACAGCTCAGCTGGCAATTGTCAAGCAGATGAGCAGACACTATCACGCAGCTCAGCACGCCCTGATCACGTGACTGAGCATGCACTGTTCACATCGCTGATCACACACCTATCACGTGAATGATCATGCACTGATCACGTGGCTCTCATGCACTGATCACGTGATTGCGCATGCACTGATCACGTTATTATATGCACTGCTCACCTGGCTATCATGCACTGATGACGTGGCTGATCATGCACTGATCATGTGACTGATCATGCACTGATCACGTAGCTATCTTGCACTGGTCACTTGGCTGATCATACACTCATCACGGGACTGATTGAGCACTGATTACGGCGCTATCATGCATTGACTACATGACTCCACATGCACTGATCACGTGGATGATCATGCACTGATCACGTGACTGACCATGCACTGATCACGTGACTGATTATGAACTGATCACGTGGCTGATCATGCACTGGTCATGTGGCTGATCATGCACTGATCACATGGCTGATGATACACTGATCACGTGACTGATCATGCACTGATCACGTGACTGATCATGCACTGATCACGAGCCTATCATGCACTGATCACTTGGCTGGTCATACTGAGCACGTGCCTCGTCATGCACTGATCACGTGGCTGATTATGCACTGATCACGTGACTGATCATGCACTGATCACGTGGCTATCATGCAGTGATCACGTGGCAATCATGCACAGATCACATGGCTGATCATGCAATGATCACATAGCTACCATATACTGGTCACGTGACTGATCATGCACTGATCACGTGACTGATCATGCACTGATCACGTGGCTATCATGCAGTGATCACGTGGCTATCATGCACAGATCACATGGCTGATCATACACTGTTCACGTAACTGATCATGCACTGATCACATGGCTGATCATGCACTGTTCACGAGACTCATCATGCACTGATCACGTGGATATCATGCACTGATCACGTGTTTGATCATACACTGTTCACGTGTCTGACCATGCACTGCTCACGTGGCTGATCATACACTGTTCACGTAACTGATCATGCACTGATCACGTGGATATCATGCACTGAACACGTGGCTGATCATGCACTGTTCACGTGGCTTACCACACACCTGTCACGTGACTGATCATGCACTGATCACGTGGCACTCATGCACTGATCACGTGGCTGATCATACTCTGCTCACGTAACTGATCATGCACACATCACGTGGCTATCATGCACTTCTCACCTGGCTGCTCATGCAATGTTCACGTAGCTACCATATACTGGTCACGTGACTGTTCATGCTCAGATCACGTAAATCATCATGCACTGTTCAGTTGGCTGATCATGTACTGATCACGTGACTGATCATGCACTGATCACGTGGCTATCATGCACTGCTCACGTGGCTGATCATGCAATGATCACGTAGCAACCATGTACTGGTCACGTGACTGATCATGCACTGATCACGTAATTAATCCTGCACTGATCACCTGACTCATCATGCACTGATCACGTGGCTGATCACACACGTATCACGTGACTGATCATGCACTGATCACGTGGCTATCATGCACTAATCACGTGGCTATCATTCACTGATCACGTGGATATCATGCACTGATCACGTGGCTATCATGCACTGCTACTTGGCTGATCATGCCATGATCACACAGCTACCATGTACTGGTCACGTGACTGATCATGCACTGATCACGTAATTGATCATGCACTGATCACGTGGCTGATCATGCACTGATCACTTGACTGATCATGCACTGATCACGTGACTTATCATGCACTGATCACGTGGCTATCATGCACTGCTCACGTGGCTGATCATGCAATGATCACGCAGCTACCATGTACTGGTCACATGACTGATCATGCACTGATCACGTAATTGATCATGCACTGATCACCTGGCTTATCATGCATTGATCATGTGACTGATCATGTGCTGATCATGTTTGGTGTCACACACTGATCATGTGCATCTGCAGGCAATGAACAAAGAGCTGAGAAGGCAGGAATCAGTCAGCAGGCTATAATCATGGAACTCAGCTTTGAGAAATCATGCTGCTCAGCTGGCAATAATCAAGTAGATGAGCAGGCAGGAATTATGCAGCACAGGGGGCAATTGTCAAGGAGATGACAGGCAGGAATCGTACAGCTCAGCTGGCAATTGTCAAGCAGATGAGCAGACACTATCACGCAGCTCAGCACGCCCTGATCACGTGACTGAGCATGCACTGTTCACGTCGCTGATCACACACCTATCACGTGAATGATCATGCACTGATCACGTGGCTCTCATGCACTGATCACGTGATTGCGCATGCACTGATCACGTAATTATATGCACTGCTCACCTGGCTATCATGCACTGATGACGTGGCTGATCATGCACTGATCATGTGACTGATCATGCACTGATCACGTAGCTATCTTGCACTGGTCACTTGGCTTATCATACACTCATCACGGGACTGATTGAGCACTGATTACAGCGCTATCATGCATTGACTACATGACTCCACATGCACTGATCACGTGGATGATCATGCACTGATCACGTGACTGACCATGCACTGATCACGTGACTGATTATGAACTGATCACTTGGCTGATCATGCACTGGTCATGTGGCTGATCATGCACTGATCACATGGCTGATGATACACTGATCACGTGACTGATTATGCACTGATCACGTGACTGATCATGCACTGATCACGTGGCTATCATGCAGTGATCACGTGGCAATCATGCACAGATCACATGGCTGATCATGCAATGATCACATAGCTACCATATACTGGTCACGTGACTGATCATGCACTGATCACGTGACTGATCATGCACTGATCACGTGGCTATCATGCAGTGATCACGTGGCTATCATGCACAGATCACATGGCTGATCATACACTGTTCACATAACTGATCATGCACTGATCACGTAATTGATCATGCACTGATCACGAGGCTGATCATGCAATGATCACCTAGCTACCATATACTGGTCACGTGACTGATCATGCACTGATCACGTGACTGATCATGCACTGATCACGTGGCTATCATGCAGTGATCACGTGGCTATCATGCACTGATCACATGGCTGATCATACACTGCTCACGTAACTGATCATGCACTGATCACGTAATTGATCATGCACTGATCACGAGGCTGATCATGCAATGATCACCTAGCTACCATGTACTGGTCCCCTGAGTGATCATGCACTGATCACGTAACTGATCATGGACTGATCACGTGGCTGATCATGCACTGAACACGTGACTGATCATGCACTGATCACGTGACTGGTCATGCACTGATCACGTGGCTATCATGCACTGCTCACGTGGCTGATCATGCAGGGATCACGCAGCCCCCATGTACGGGTCACATGACTGATCATGCACTGATCACGTAATTGATCATGCACTGATCACCTGGCTTATCATGCATTCATCATGTGACTGATCATGTGCTGATCATGTTTGGTGTCACAAACTGATCATGTGCATCTGGAGGCAATGAACAAAGAGCTGAGTAGGCAGGAATCAGTCAGCAGGCTATAATCATGGAACTCAGCTTTGAGAAATCATGCTGCTCAGCTGGCAATAATCAGGTAGATGAGCAGGCAGGAATTATGCAGCACAGGTGGCAATTGTCAAGGAGATGACAGGCAGGAATCGTACAGCTCAGCTGGCAATTGTCAAGCAGATGAGCAGACACTAATCACGCAGCTCAGCACGCCCTGATCACGTGACTGAGCATGCACTGTTCACGTCGCTGATCACACACCTATCACGTGAATGATCATGCACTGATCACGTGGCTCTCATGCACTGATCACGTGATTGCGCAAGCACTGATCACGTAATTGTATGCACTGCTCACGTGGCTATCATGCACTGATGACGTGGCTGATCATGCACTGATCATGTGACTGATCATGCACTGATCACGTAGCTATCTTGCACTGGTCACTTGGCTGATCATACACTCATCACGGGACTGATTGAGGAATGATTACGGCGCTATCATGCATTGACTACATGACTCCACATGCACTGATCACGTGGATGATCATGCACTGATCACGTGACTGACCATGCACTGATCACGTGACTGATTATGAACTGATCACGTGACTGATCATGCACTGATCACGTGGCTATCATGCACTGATCACTTGGCTGGTCATACTGATCACGTGCCTCGTCATGCACTGATCACGTGGCTGATCATGCACAGATCACGTGACTGATCATGCACTGATCACGTGGCTATCATGCTGTGATCACATGGCTATCATGCACAGATCACATGGCTGATCATACAATGTTCACGTAACTGATCATGCACTGAACACGTGGCTGATCATGCACTGATCACGTGACTGATAATGCACTGTTCACGAGACTCATCATGCACTGATCACGTGTTTGATCATACACTGTTCACGTGTCTGACCATGCACTGCTCACGTGGCTGATCATACACTGTTCACGTAACTGATCATGCACTGATCACGTGGATATCATGCACTGATCACGTGGCTGAACATGCACTGTTCACGTGGCTTACCACACACCTGTCACGTGACTGATCATGCACTGATCACGTGGCACTCATGCACTGATCACGTGGCTGATCATACTCTGCTCACGTAACTGATCATGCACACATCACGTGGCTATCATGCACTTCTGACCTGGCTGGTCATGCAATGTTCATAGCTACCATATACTGGTCACGTGACTGATCATGCTCAGATCACCTAAATGATCATGCACTGTTCAGTTGACTGATCATGTACTGATCACGTGACTGATCATGCACTGATCACGTGGCTATCATGCACTGCTCACGTGGCTGATGATGCAATGATCACGTAGCAACCATGTACTGGTCACGTGACTGATCATGCAGTGATCACGTAATTATTCCTGCACTGATCACCTGACTCATCATGCACTGATCACGTGGCTATCATGCACTAATCACGTGGCTATCATTCACTGATCACGTGGATATCATGCACTGATCACGTGGCTGATCACACACGTATCACATGACTGATCATGCACTGATCATGTGGCTATCATGCACTGATCACGTGGCTCATCATGCAATGATCACGCAGCTACCATGTACTGGTCACGTGACTGATCATGCACTGATGACGTAATTGATCATGCACTGATCATGTGGCTGATGATGCACTGATCACGTGACTGATCATGCACTCATCACGTGACTGATCATGCACTGATCACGTGGCTATCATGCACTGATCACTTGGCTGGTCATACACTGAACACGCAGCTACCATGTACTACTCATGTGACTGATCATGCACTGATGACGTAATTGATCATGCACTGATCATGTGGCTGATCATGCACTGATCACGTGGCTGATCATGCACTGATCACGTGGCTATCATGCACTGATCACGTGGCTATCATGCACTGACCATGAGAGTGAAAATGCACTGATCATGTCTAATCAGGCACTGATCACATGACTGCCCATGCACTGATTTTGTGGATGATCATACACTAATAATGTGACAGATCATGCACTGATCACGTGGCTGACCATGCACTGATACCGTGACTGAGCATGGAATGATCACATGACTATCATGTAGTGATCACGTGACTTAATGGCACTGATCATGTGACTGATCATGCGCTGATCATGTTTGCTATCATACACTGATCATGTGCCTCTGGAGGCAATAAACAAAGAGCTGAGTAGGCACGAATCAAACAGTCAGCAGGCAATAATCATGGAACTCAGCTGTGAGGAATCATGCTGCTCAGCTGGCAATAATCAAGCAGCTGAGCAGGCAGGAATTACGCAGCACAGCTGGCAATTGTCAAGCAGATGACAGGCAGGAATCGTGCAGCTCAGCTGGCAATTGTCAAGCAGATGAGCAGACAGTAATCACGAAGCTCAGCAGGCCCTGATCACGTGACTGAGCATGCACTGTACACGTGGCTGATCATACACTTATCACGTGATTGATCAAGCACTGATCACTTGGATATCATGCACTGATCACGTGGCTGATCATACACTGTCACGTGTCTGACCATGCACTGATCACGTGGCTGATCATACACTGCTCACGTAACTGATCATGAACTGATTACGTGGCTATCATGCACTGGTCACGTGACTGATCATGCCCTGATCAAGTGGCTATCATGCACTGATCACGTGGCTGATCATGCAATGATCATGAAGCTACCATGTACCGGTCACGTGACCGATCATACACCCATCAGGTGACTGATCATGCACTGATCACTTGGCTATATTGCACTGTTAACGTGGCTGATCATACACTTATCACCTGCCTGGTCATGCACAGATCAGGTGACTAATCATGAACTCATTACATAGCTATCATGTACTGATCACCTGGCTGATCATGCACTGATCATGTGGCTATCATTCACTGATCACGTGGATATCATGCTCGGATCACGTGGCTGATCACACACGTATCACGTGACTGATCATGAACTGATCACGTGGCTATCATGCACTGATCATGTGGCTATCATGCACTGATCATGTGGCTGATCATGCAATGATCACGTAGCTACCAAGTACTGGTCACGTGACTGATCTTGCACTGATCACGTAATTGATCATGCACTGATCACATGGCTGATCGAGCACTCATCACGTGGCTATCATGCACTGCTAACGTGGCTGATAATGAAATGATCAGGCAGCTACCATGTGCTGCTCACGTGACTGATCATGCACTGATCATGTGGCTCATCATGCACTGATCACGTGACTGATCATGCACTGATCACGTGGCTATCATGCACTGATCACTTGGCTGGTCATACACTGATCACGCAGCTACCATGTACTGGTCACGAGACTGATCATGCACTGATGACGTAATTGATCATGCACTGATCATGTGGCTGATCATGTACTGATCACTTGACTGATCATGCACTGATCACGTGACTTATAATGCACTGATCATGTGGCTATCATGCACTGATCACATGGCTGGTCATACACTGATCACGTGGCTGGTCATGCACAGATTACATGACTGATCATGCAGTGATCACGTCAATGATCATGCACTGATCACGTGGCTATCATGCACTACTCACGTGGCTGATCATGCAATGATCATGTAGCTACCATGTACCGGTCACGTGACTGATCATACACCCATCAGGTGACTAATCATGCACTGATCACGTGGCTATCATGCACTGTTCACGTGGCTGATCATACACTGATCACCTGCATGGTCATGCACAGATTACATGACTGATCATGCACTGATCACGTCAATGATCATGCACTGATCACGTGGCTATCATGCACTTCTCACGTGGCTGATCATGCAATGATCATGTAGCTACCATGTACCGGTCACGTGACTGATAATACACCCATCACGTGACTGATCATGCACTGATCACGTGGCTATCATGCAGTGATCACGTGGCAATCATGCACAGATCACATGGCTGATCATGCAATGATCACATAGCTACCATATACTGGTCACGTGACTGATCATGCACTGATCACGTGACTGATCATGCACTGATCACGTGGCTATCATGCAGTGATCACGTGGCTATCATGCACAGATCACATGGCTGATCATACACTGTTCACATAACTGATCATGCACTGATCACGTAATTGATCATGCACTGATCACGAGGCTGATCATGCAATGATCACCTAGCTACCATATACTGGTCACGTGACTGATCATGCACTGATCACGTGACTGATCATGCACTGATCACGTGGCTATCATGCAGTGATCACGTGGCTATCATGCACTGATCACATGGCTGATCATACACTGCTCACGTAACTGATCATGCACTGATCACGTAATTGATCATGCACTGATCACGAGGCTGATCATGCAATGATCACCTAGCTACCATGTACTGGTCCCCTGAGTGATCATGCACTGATCACGTAACTGATCATGGACTGATCACGTGGCTGATCATGCACTGAACACGTGACTGATCATGCACTGATCACGTGACTGGTCATGCACTGATCACGTGGCTATCATGCACTGCTCACGTGGCTGATCATGCAGGGATCACGCAGCCACCATGTACGGGTCACATGACTGATCATGCACTGATCACGTAATTGATCATGCACTGATCACCTGGCTTATCATGCATTCATCATGTGACTGATCATGTGCTGATCATGTTTGGTGTCACAAACTGATCATGTGCATCTGGAGGCAATGAACAAAGAGCTGAGTAGGCAGGAATCAGTCAGCAGGCTATAATCATGGAACTCAGCTTTGAGAAATCATGCTGCTCAGCTGGCAATAATCAGGTAGATGAGCAGGCAGGAATTACGCAGCACAGGTGGCAATTGTCAAGGAGATGACAGGCAGGAATCGTACAGCTCAGCTGGCAATTGTCAAGCAGATGAGCAGACATTAATCACGCAGCTCAGCACGCCCTGATCACGTGACTGAGCATGCACTGTTCACGTCGCTGATCACACACCTATCACGTGAATGATCATGCACTGATCACGTGGCTCTCATGCACTGATCACGTGATTGCGCAAGCACTGATCACGTAATTGTATGCACTGCTCACGTGGGTATCATGCACTGATGACGTGGCTGATCATGCACTGATCATGTGACTGATCATGCACTGATCACGTAGCTATCTTGCACTGGTCACTTGGCTGATCATACACTCATCACGGGACTGATTGAGCACTGATTACGGCGCTATCATGCATTGACTACATGACTCCACATGCACTGATCACGTGGATGATCATGCACTGATCACGTGACTGACCATGCACTGATCACGTGACTGATTATGAACTGATCACGTGACTGATCATGCACTGATCACGTGGCTATCATGCACTGATCACTTGGCTGGTCATACTGATCACGTGCCTCGTCATGCACTGATCACGTGGCTGATCATGCACCGATCACGTGACTGATCATGCACTGATCACGTGGCTATCATGCTGTGATCACATGGCTATCATGCACAGATCACATGGCTGATCATACAATGTTCACGTAACTGATCATGCACTGAACACGTGGCTGATCATGCACTGATCACGTGACTGATCATGCACTGTTCACGAGACTCATCATGCACTGATCACGTGGATATCATGCACTGATCACGTGTTTGATCATACACTGTTCACGTGTCTGACCATGCACTGCTCACGTGGCTGATCATACACTGTTCACGTAACTGATCATGCACTGATCACGTGGATATCATGCACTGATCACGTGGCTGAACATGCACTGTTCACGTGGCTTACCACACACCTGTCACGTGACTGATCATGCACTGATCACGTGGCACTCATGCACTGATCACGTGGCTGATCATACTCTGCTCACGTAACTGATCATGCACACATCACGTGGCTATCATGCACTTCTCACCTGGCTGGTCATGCAATGTTCATAGCTACCATATACTGGTCACGTGACTGATCATGCTCAGATCACCTAAATGATCATGCACTGTTCAGTTGACTGATCATGTACTGATCACGTGACTGATCATGCACTGATCACGTGGCTATCATGCACTGCTCACGTGGCTGATGATGCAATGATCACGTAGCAACCATGTACTGGTCACGTGACTGATCATGCAGTGATCACGTAATTATTCCTGCACTGATCACCTGACTCATCATGCACTGATCACGTGGCTATCATGCACTAATCACGTGGCTATCATTCACTGATCACGTGGATATCATGCACTGATCACGTGGCTGATCACACACGTATCACATGACTGATCATGCACTGATCATGTGGCTATCATGCACTGATCACGTGGCTCATCATGCAATGATCACACAGCTACCATGTACTACTCACGTGACTGATCATGCACTGATGACGTAATTGATCATGCACTGATCATGTGGCTGATCATGCACTGATCACGTGGCTGATCATGCACTGATCACGTGGCTATCATGCACTGATCACGTGGCTATCATGCACTGACCATGGGACTGAAAATGCACTGATCATGTCTAATCAGGCACTGATCACATGACTGCCCATGCACTGATTTTGTGGATGATCATACACTAATAATGTGACAGATCATGCACTGATCACGTGGCTGACCATGCACTGATACCGTGACTGAGCATGGACTGATCACATGACTATCATGTAGTGATCATGTGACTTAATGGCACTGATCATGTGACTGATCATGCGCTGATCATGTTTGCTATCATACACTGATCATGTGCCTCTGGAGGCAATAAACAAAGAGCTGAGTAGGCACGAATCAAACAGTCAGCAGGCAATAATCATGGAACTCAGCTGTGAGGAATCATGCTGCTCAGCTGGCAATAATCAAGCAGCTGAGCAGGCAGGAATTACGCAGCACAGCTGGCAATTGTCAAGCAGATGACAGGCAGGAATCGTGCAGCTCAGCTGGCAATTGTCAAGCAGATGAGCAGACAGTAATCACGAAGCTCAGCAGGCCCTGATCACGTGACTGAGCATGCACTGTACACGTGGCTGATCATACACTTATCACGTGATTGATCATGCACTGATCACTTGGATATCATGCACTGATCACGTGGCTGATCATACACTGTCACGTGTCTGACCATGCACTGATCACGTGGCTGATCATACACTGCTCACGTAACTGATCATGAACTGATTACGTGGCTATCATGCACTGATCACGGGACTGATCATGCACTGGTCACGTGACTGATCATGCCCTGATCAAGTGGCTATCATGCACTGATCACGTGGCTGATCATGCAATGATCATGAAGCTACCATGTACCGGTCACGTGACCGATCATACACCCATCAGGTGACTGATCATGCACTGATCACTTGGCTATATTGCACTGTTAACGTGGCTGATCATACACTGATCACCTGCCTGGTCATGCACAGATCAGGTGACTAATCATGAACTCATTACATAGCTATCATGTACTGATCACCTGGCTGATCATGCACTGATCATGTGGCTATCATTCACTGATCACGTGGATATCATGCTCGGATCACGTGGCTGATCACACACGTATCACGTGACTGATCATGAACTGATCACGTGGCTATCATGCACTGATCATGTGGCTATCATGCACTGATCATGTGGCTGATCATGCAATGATCACGTAGCTACCAAGTACTGGTCACGTGACTGATCTTGCACTGATCACGTAATTGATCATGCACTGATCACATGGCTGATCGAGCACTCATCACGTGGCTATCATGCACTGCTAACGTGGCTGATAATGAAATGATCAGGCAGCTACCATGTGCTGCTCACGTGACTGATCATGCACTGATCATGTGGCTCATCATGCACTGATCACGTGACTGATCATGCACTGATCACGTGGCTATCATGCACTGATCACTTGGCTGGTCATACACTGATCACGCAGCTACCATGTACTGGTCACGAGACTGATCATGCACTGATGACGTAATTGATCATGCACTGATCATGTGGCTGATCATGTACTGATCACTTGACTGATCATGCACTGATCACGTGACTTATAATGCACTGATCATGTGGCTATCATGCACTGATCACATGGCTGGTCATACACTGATCACGTGCCTGGTCATGCACAGATTACATGACTGATCATGCAGTGATCACGTCAATGATCATGCACTGATCACGTGGCTATCATGCACTACTCACGTGGCTGATCATGCAATGATCATGTAGCTACCATGTACCGGTCACGTGACTGATCATACACCCATCAGGTGACTAATCATGCACTGATCACGTGGCTATCATGCACTGTTCACGTGGCTGATCATACACTGATCACCTGCATGGTCATGCACAGATTACATGACTGATCATGCACTGATCACGTCAATGATCATGCACTGATCACGTGGCTATCTTGCACTTCTCACGTGGCTGATCATGCAATGATCATGTAGCTACCATGTACCGGTCACGTGACTGATAATACACCCATCACGTGACTGATCATGCACTGATCACGTGGCTATCATGCAGTGATCACGTGGCAATCATGCACAGATCACATGGCTGATCATGCAATGATCACATAGCTACCATATACTGGTCACGTGACTGATCATGCACTGATCACGTGACTGATCATGCACTGATCACGTGGCTATCATGCAGTGATCACGTGGGTATCATGCACAGATCACATGGCTGATCATACACTGTTCACATAACTGATCATGCACTGATCACGTAATTGATCATGCACTGATCACGAGGCTGATCATGCAATGATCACCTAGCTACCATATACTGGTCACGTGACTGATCATGCACTGATCACGTGACTGATCATGCACTGATCACGTGGCTATCATGCAGTGATCACGTGGCTATCATGCACTGATCACATGGCTGATCATACACTGCTCACGTAACTGATCATGCACTGATCACGTAATTGATCATGCACTGATCACGAGGCTGATCATGCAATGATCACCTAGCTACCATGTACTGGTCCCCTGAGTGATCATGCACTGATCACGTAACTGATCATGGACTGATCACGTGGCTGATCATGCACTGAACACGTGACTGATCATGCACTGATGACGTAATTGATCATGCACTGATCACGTGGCTTATCATGCATTGATCATGTGACTGATCATGTGCTGATCATGTTTGGTATCACACACTGATCATGTGCATCTGCAGGCAATGAACAAAGAGCTGAGAAGGCAGGAATCAGTCAGCAGGCTATAATCATGGAACTCAGCTTTGAGAAATCATGCTGCTCAGCTGGCAATAATCAAGTAGATGAGCAGGCAGGAATTATGCAGCACAGGTGGCAATTGTCAAGGAGATGACAGGCAGGAATCGTACAGCTCAGCTGGCAATTGTCAAGCAGATGAGCAGACAGTAATCACGCAGCTCAGCAGGCCCTTATCACGTGACTGAGCATGCACTGTTCACGTGGATGATCACACACCTATCACGTGAATAATCATGCACTGATCACGTGGCTCTCATGCACTGATCACGTGATTTCGCATGCCCTGATCACGTAATTGTATGCACTGCTCACGTGGCTATCATGCACTGATGACGTGGCTGATCATGCACTGATCACGTAGCTATCTTGCACTGATCACTTGGCTGATCATACACTCATCACGGGACTGATCGTGCACTGATCACGGCGCTATCATGCATTGTCTACATGACTCCACATGCACTGATCACGTGGATGATCATGCACTGATCACGTGACTGATCATGCACTGATCACGTAATTGATCATGCACTATTCACGTGGCTGATCATGCAATGATCACGTGACTGACAATGCACAGATCACGTGACTGATCATCCACTGATCAGTTGGCTATCATGCACTGATTACTTGGCTGATCATACACTGATCACGTGACTGATAATGCACTGATCATCTGGCTATCATGCACTCATTACCTGGCTATCGTGCACTGATCACGTGGTTGATCATGCAATGATCATGTAGCTACCATGTACCGGTCACGTGACTGATCATACACCCATCAGGTGACTAATCATGCACTGATCACGTGGCTATCATGCACTGTTCACGTGGCTGATCATACACTGATCACCTGCCTGGTCATGCACAGATCCCGTGACTAATCATGAACTGATCAGGTAGCAATCATTCACTGGTCACCTGGCTGATCATGCACTGATCACGTGGCTATCATGCAATGATCACGTGGCTATCATGCACTGATCACGTGGCTGATCATGCACTGATACCGTGACTGAGCATGGACTGATCACATGACTTTCATGTAGTGATCACGTGACTTAATGGCGCTGACCATGTGACTGATCATGCGCTGAGCATGTTTGCTATCATACACTGATCATGTGCCCTAGAGGCAATAAACAAAGAGCTGAGTAGGCACGAATCAAACAGTCAGCAGGCAATAATCATGGAACTCAGCTGTGAGGAATCATGCTGCTCAGCTGGCAATAACCAAGCAGCTGAGCAGGCAGGAATTACGCAGCACAGCTGGCAATTGTCAAGCAGATGACAGGCAGGAATCATGCAGCTCAGCTGGCAATTTTCAAGCAGATGACCAGACAGTAATCACACAGCTCAGCAGGCCCTTATCACGTGACTGAGCATGCACTATTCACGTGGCTGATCATACACTGATCACGTGATGATCATGCACTGATCACTTGGATATCATGCACTGATCACGTGGCTGATCATACACTGTTCATGTGTCTGACCATGCACTGATCACGTGGCTGATCATACACTGCTCAGGTAACTAATCATGCACTGATCACGTGGCTATCATGCACTGATCACGTGGCTGAACATGCACGGTTCACGTGGCTGATCACACACCTGTCACGTGACATATCATGCACTGATCACGTGGCACTCATGCACTGATCACGTGGCTGATCATACTCTGCTCACGTAACTGATCATGCACACATCACGTGGCTATCATGCACTGCTCACGTGGCTCGTCAAGGAATGATCACGTAGCTACCATATACTGGTCACGTGACTGATCATGCACAGATCACGTAAATGATCATGCACTGTTCAAGTGACTGATCATGTACTGATCACGTGACTGATCATGCACTGATCACGTGGCAATCATGCTCTGCTAACGTGGCTGATCATGCACTGCTCACGTGACTGATCATGCACTGATCACGTAATTAATCCTGCACTGATCACCTGACTCATCATGCACTGATCACGTGGCTGATCACACACGTATCACGTGACTGATCATGCACTGATCACGTGGCTATCATGCACTGATCACGTGGCTATCATTCACTGATCACGTGGATATCATGCACTGATCACGTGGCTGATCACACACGTATCACATGACTGATCATGCACTGATCACGTGGCTATCATGCACTGATCATGTGGCTGATCATGCAATGATCATGTAGCTACCATGTACTGGTAACGTGACTGATCATGCACTGATCACGTAATTGATCATGCACTGATCACGTGGCTGATCATGCACTGAACACGTGAATAATCATGCACTGATCACGTGACTGATCATGCACTGATCATGTGGCTATCATGCACTGCTACTTGGCTGATCATGCAATGATAACGCAGCTACCATGTACTGGTCACGTGACTGATCATGCACTGATGACGTAATTGATCATGCACTGATCATGTGGCTGATCATGCACTGATCACGTGGCTGATCATGCACTGATCACGTGGCTATCATGCACTTATCACATGGCTGGTCATACACTGATCTTATAGCTACCATGTACCGGTCACGTGAATGATCATACACCCATCAGGCGACTGATCATGCACTGATCACGTGGCTATCATGCACTGACCATGAGACTGAAAATGCACTGCTCACGTGGCTGATCATGCAATGATCACGCAGCTACCATGTACTGGTCACATGACTGATCATGCACTGATCACGTAATTGATCATGCACTGATCACGTGGCTTATCATGCATTGATCATGTGACTGATCATGTGCTGATCATGTTTGGTGTCACACACTGATCATGTGCATCTGCAGGCAATGAACAAAGAGCTGAGAAGGCAGGAATCAGTCAGCAGGCTATAATCATGGAACTCAGCTTTGAGAAATCATGCTGCTCAGCTGGCAATAATCAAGTAGATGAGCAGGCAGGAATTATGCAGCACAGGTGGCAATTGTCAAGGAGATGACAGGCAGGAATCGTACAGCTCAGCTGGCAATTGTCAAGCAGATGAGCAGACAGTAATCACGCAGCTCAGCAGGCCCTTATCACGTGACTGAGCATGCACTGTTCACGTGGATGATCACACACCTATCACGTGAATAATCATGCACTGATCACGTGGCTCTCATGCACTGATCACGTGATTTCGCATGCCCTGATCACGTAATTGTATGCACTGCTCACGTGGCTATCATGCACTGATGACGTGGCTGATCATGCACTGATCACGTAGCTATCTTGCACTGATCACTTGGCTGATCATACACTCATCACGGGACTGATCGTGCACTGATCACGGCGCTATCATGCATTGTCTACATGACTCCACATGCACTGATCACGTGGATGATCATGCACTGATCACGTGACTGATCATGCACTGATCACGTAATTGATCATGCACTATTCACGTGGCTGATCATGCAATGATCACGTGACTGACAATGCACAGATCACGTGACTGATCATCCACTGATCAGTTGGCTATCATGCACTGATTACTTGGCTGATCATACACTGATCACGTGACTGATAATGCACTGATCATCTGGCTATCATGCACTCATTACCTGGCTATCGTGCACTGATCACGTGGTTGATCATGCAATGATCATGTAGCTACCATGTACCGGTCACGTGACTGATCATACACCCATCAGGTGACTAATCATGCACTGATCACGTGGCTATCATGCACTGTTCACGTGGCTGATCATACACTGATCACCTGCCTGGTCATGCACAGATCCCGTGACTAATCATGAACTGATCAGGTAGCAATCATTCACTGGTCACCTGGCTGATCATGCACTGATCACGTGGCTATCATGCAATGATCACGTGGCTATCATGCACTGATCACGTGGCTGATCATGCACTGATACCGTGACTGAGCATGGACTGATCACATGACTTTCATGTAGTGATCACGTGACTTCATGGCGCTGACCATGTGACTGATCATGCGCTGAGCATGTTTGCTATCATACACTGATCATGTGCCCTAGAGGCAATAAACAAAGAGCTGAGTAGGCACGAATCAAACAGTCAGCAGGCAATAATCATGGAACTCAGCTGTGAGGAATCATGCTGCTCAGCTGGCAATAACCAAGCAGCTGAGCAGGCAGGAATTACGCAGCACAGCTGGCAATTGTCAAGCAGATGACAGGCAGGAATCATGCAGCTCAGCTGGCAATTTTCAAGCAGATGACCAGACAGTAATCACACAGCTCAGCAGGCCCTTATCACGTGACTGAGCATGCACTATTCACGTGGCTGATCATACACTGATCACGTGATGATCATGCACTGATCACTTGGATATCATGCACTGATCACGTGGCTGATCATACACTGTTCATGTGTCTGACCATGCACTGATCACGTGGCTGATCATACACTGCTCAGGTAACTAATCATGCACTGATCACGTGGCTATCATGCACTGATCACGTGGCTGAACATGCACGGTTCACGTGGCTGATCACACACCTGTCACGTGACATATCATGCACTGATCACGTGGCACTCATGCACTGATCACGTGGCTGATCATACTCTGCTCACGTAACTGATCATGCACACATCACGTGGCTATCATGCACTGCTCACGTGGCTCGTCAAGGAATGATCACGTAGCTACCATATACTGGTCACGTGACTGATCATGCACAGATCACGTAAATGATCATGCACTGTTCAAGTGACTGATCATGTACTGATCACGTGACTGATCATGCACTGATCACGTGGCAATCATGCTCTGCTAACGTGGCTGATCATGCACTGCTCACGTGACTGATCATGCACTGATCACGTAATTAATCCTGCACTGATCACCTGACTCATCATGCACTGATCACGTGGCTGATCACACACGTATCACGTGACTGATCATGCACTGATCACGTGGCTATCATGCACTAATCACGTGGCTATCATTCACTGATCACGTGGATATCATGCACTGATCACGTGGCTGATCACACACGTATCACATGACTGATCATGCACTGATCACGTGGCTATCATGCACTGATCATGTGGCTGATCATGCAATGATCATGTAGCTACCATGTACTGGTCACGTGACTGATCATGCACTGATCATGTGGCTATCATGCACTGCTACTTGGCTGATCATGCAATGATAACGCAGCTACCATGTACTGGTCACGTGACTGATCATGCACTGATGACGTAATTGATCATGCACTGATCATGTGGCTGATCATGCACTGATCACGTGGCTGATCATGCACTGATCACGTGGCTATCATGCACTTATCACATGGCTGGTCATACACTGATCTTATAGCTACCATGTACCGGTCACGTGAATGATCATACACCCATCAGGTGACTGATCATGCACTGATCACGTGGCTATCATGCACTGACCATGAGACTGAAAATGCACTGATCACGTCTAATCATGCACTGATCACATGACTGCCCATGCACTGATCATGTGGATGATCATACACTAATAATGTGACAGATCATGCACTGATCACGTGGCTGATCATGCACTGATACCGTGACTGAGCATGGACTGATCACATGCCTATCATGTAGTGATCACGTGACTTAATGGCGCTGATCATGTGACTGATCATGCGCTGATCATGTTTGCTATCATACACTGATCATGTGCCTCTGGAGGCAATAAACAAAGAGCTGAGTAGGCACGAATCAAACACTCAGCAGGCAATAATCATGGAACTCAGCTGTGAGGAATCATGCTGCTCAGCTGGCAATAATCAAGCAGCTGAGCAGGCAGAAATTACGCAGCACAGCTGGCAATTGTCAAGCAGATGACAGGCAGGAATCGTGCAGCTCAGCTGGCAATTGTCAAGCAGATGAGCAGACAGTAATCACGCAGCTCAGCAGGCCCTGATCACGTGACTGAGCATGCACTGTACACGTGGCTGATCATACACTTATCACGTGATTGATCATGCACTGATCACTTGGATATCATGCACTGATCACGTGGCTGATCATACACTGTTCACGTGTCTGACCATGCACTGATCACGTGGCTGATCATACACTGCTCACGTAACTGATCATGAACTGATCACGTGGCTGATCATGCACAGATCACGTGACTGTTCATGCACTGATCACGTGACTGGTCATGCCCTGATCAAGTGGCTATCATGCACTAATCACGTGGCTGATCATGCAATGATCCTGAAGCTACCATGTACCAGTCACGTGACCGATCATACACCCATCAGGTGACTGATCATGCACTGATCACGTGGCTATATTGCACTGTTAACGTGGCTGATCATACACTGATCACCTGCCTGGTCATGCACAGATCAGGTGACTAATCATGAACTCATTACGTAGCTATCATGTACTGATCACCTGGCTGATCATGCACTGATCATGTGGCTATCGTGCAATGGATACGTGGCTATCATGCACTGATCACGTGGCTGGTCATGCACTGATACCGTGACTGAACATGGACTGATCACATGACTATCATGTAGTGATCACATGAGTTAATGGCACTGATCATGTGACTGATCATGCGCTGATCATGTTTGCTTTCATACACTGATCATGTGCCTCTGGAGGCAATAAACAAAGAGCTGAGTAGGCACGAATCAAACAGTCAGCAGGCAATAATCATGGAACTCAGCTGTGAGGAATCATGCTGCTCAGCTGGCAATAATCAAGCAGCTGAGCAGGCAGGAATTACACAGCACAGCTGGCAATTGTCAAGCAGATGACAGGCAGGAATCGTGCAGCTCAGCTGGCAATTGTCAAGCAGATGAGCAGACAGTAATCACGCAGCTCAGCAGGCCCTGATCACGTGACTGAGCATAGACTGTTCACCTGGCTGATCATACACTGATCACGTGATTGATCATGCACTGATCACTTGGATATCATGCACTGATCACGTGGCTGATCATACACTGTTCACGTGTCTGACCATGCACTGATCACATGGCTGATCATACACTGCTCACGTAACTGATCATGCACTGATCACGTAATTGATCATGCACTGATCACGTGGCTGATCATGCAATGATCATGTAGCTACAATGTACTGGTCCCGTGAGTGACCATGCACTGATCACGTAATTGATCATGCACTGATCATGTGTCTGATCATGCACTGAACACGTGACTGATCATGCACTGATCACGTGACTGTTCATGCACTGATCACGTGGCTATCATGAACTGCTCATGTCGCTGATCATGCAATGATCACGCAGCTACCATGTACTGGTCACATGACTGATCAGGCACTGATCGGGTAATTGATCATGCACTGATCACCTGGCTTATCATGCATTGATCATGTGACTGATCATGTGCTGATCATGTTTTGTGTCACACACTGATCATGTGCATCTGCAGGCAATGAACAAAGAGCTGAGAAGGCAGGAATCAGTCAGCAGGCTATAATCATGGAACTCAGCTTTGAGAAATCATGCTGCTCAGCTGGCAATAATCAAGTAGATGAGCAGGCAGGAATTATGCAGCACAGGTGGCAATTGTCATGGAGATGACAGGCAGGAATCGTACAGCTCAGCTGGCAATTGTCAAGCAGATGAGCAGACACTATCACGCAGCTCAGCACGCCCTGATCACGTGACTGAGCATGCACTGTTCACGTCGCTGATCACACACCTATCACGTGAATGATCATGCACTGATCACGTGGCTCTCATGCACTGATCACGTGATTGCGCATGCACTGATCACGTTATTATATGCACTGCTCACCTGGCTATCATGCACTGATGACGTGGCTGATCATGCACTGATCATGTGACTGATCATGCACTGATCACGTAGCTATCTTGCACTGGTCACTTGGCTGATCATACACTCATCACGGGACTGATTGAGCACTGATTACGGCGCTATCATGCATTGACTACATGACTCCACATGCACTGATCACGTGGATGATCATGCACTGATCACGTGACTGACCATGCACTGATCACGTGACTGATTATGAACTGATCACGTGGCTGATCATGCACTGGTCATGTGGCTGATCATGCACTGATCACATGGCTGATGATACACTGATCACGTGACTGATCATGCACTGATCACGTGACTGATCATGCACTGATCACGAGGCTATCATGCACTGATCACTTGGCTGGTCATACTGAGCACGTGCCTCGTCATGCACTGATCACGTGGCTGATTATGCACTGATCACGTGACTGATCATGCACTGATCACGTGGCTATCATGCAGTGATCACGTGGCAATCATGCACAGATCACATGGCTGATCATGCAATGATCACATAGCTACCATATACTGGTCACGTGACTGATCATGCACTGATCACGTGACTGATCATGCACTGATCACGTGGCACTCATGCACTGATCACGTGGCTGATCATACTCTGCTCACGTAACTGATCATGCACACATCACGTGGCTATCATGCACTTCTCACCTGGCTGGTCATGCAATGTTCACGTAGCTACCATATACTGGTCACGTGACTGTTCATGCTCAGATCACGTAAATCATCATGCACTGTTCAGTTGGCTGATCATGTACTGATCACGTGACTGATCATGCACTGATCACGTGGCTATCATGCACTGCTCACGTGGCTGATCATGCAATGATCACGTAGCAACCATGTACTGGTCACGTGACTGATCATGCACTGATCACGTAATTAATCCTGCACTGATCACCTGACTCATCATGCACTGATCACGTGGCTGATCACACACGTATCACGTGACTGATCATGCACTGATCACGTGGCTATCATGCACTGATCACGTGGCTATCATTCACTGATCACGTGGATATCATGCACTGATCACGTGGCTATCATGCACTGCTACTTGGCTGATCATGCCATGATCACACAGCTACCATGTACTGGTCAAGTGACTGATCATGCACTGATCACTTGACTGATCATGCACTGATCACGTGACTTATCATGCACTGATCACGTCTAATCATGCACTGATCACATGACTGCCCATGCACTGATCACGTGGATGATCATACACTAATCATGTGACAGATCATGCACTGATCACGTGGCTGATCATGCACTGATACCGTGACTGAGCATGGACTGATCACATGACTATCATGTAGTGATCACGTGACTTAATGGCGCTGATCATGTGACTGATCATGCGCTGATCATGTTTGCTATCATACACTGATCATGTGCCTCTGGAGGCAATAAACAAAGAGCTGAGTAGGCACGAATCAAACACTCAGCAGGCAATAATCATGGAACTCAGCTGTGAGGAATCATGCTGCTCAGCTGGCAATAATCAAGCAGCTGAGCAGGCAGAAATTACGCAGCACAGCTGGCAATTGTCAAGCAGATGACAGGCAGGAATCGTGCAGCTCAGCTGGCAATTGTCAAGCAGATGAGCAGACAGTAATCACGCAGCTCAGCAGGCCCTGATCACGTGACTGAGCATGCACTGTACACGTGGCTGATCATACACTTATCACGTGATTGATCATGCACTGATCACTTGGATATCATGCACTGATCACGTGGCTGATCATACACTGTTCACGTGTCTGACCATGCACTGATCACGTGGCTGATCATACACTGCTCACGTAACTGATCATGCACTGATCACGTAATTGATCATGCACTGATCACGTGGCTGATCATGCAATGATCATGTAGCTACAATGTACTGGTCCCGTGAGTGACCATGCACTGATCACGTAATTGATCATGCACTGATCACGTGTCTGATCATGCACTGAACACGTGACTGATCATGCACTGATCACGTGACTGTTCATGCACTGATCACGTGGCTATCATGAACTGCTCATGTCGCTGATCATGCAATGATCACGCAGCTACCATGTACTGGTCACATGACTGATCATGCACTGATCGGGTAATTGATCATGCACTGATCACCTGGCTTATCATGCATTGATCATGTGACTGATCATGTGCTGATCATGTTTTGTGTCACACACTGATCATGTGCATCTGCAGGCAATGAACAAAGAGCTGAGAAGGCAGGAATCAGTCAGCAGGCTATAATCATGGAACTCAGCTTTGAGAAATCATGCTGCTCAGCTGGCAATAATCAAGTAGATGAGCAGGCAGGAATTATGCAGCACAGGTGGCAATTGTCATGGAGATGACAGGCAGGAATCGTACAGCTCAGCTGGCAATTGTCAAGCAGATGAGCAGACACTATCACGCAGCTCAGCACGCCCTGATCACGTGACTGAGCATGCACTGTTCACGTCGCTGATCACACACCTATCACGTGAATGATCATGCACTGATCACGTGGCTCTCATGCACTGATCACGTGATTGCGCATGCACTGATCACGTTATTATATGCACTGCTCACCTGGCTATCATGCACTGATGACGTGGCTGATCATGCACTGATCATGTGACTGATCATGCACTGATCACGTAGCTATCTTGCACTGGTCACTTGGCTGATCATACACTCATCACGGGACTGATTGAGCACTGATTACGGCGCTATCATGCATTGACTACATGACTCCACATGCACTGATCACGTGGATGATCATGCACTGATCACGTGACTGACCATGCACTGATCACGTGACTGATTATGAACTGATCACGTGGCTGATCATGCACTGGTCATGTGGCTGATCATGCACTGATCACATGGCTGATGATACACTGATCACGTGACTGATCATGCACTGATCACGTGACTGATCATGCACTGATCACGAGGCTATCATGCACTGATCACTTGGCTGGTCATACTGAGCACGTGCCTCGTCATGCACTGATCACGTGGCTGATTATGCACTGATCACGTGACTGATCATGCACTGATCACGTGGCTATCATGCAGTGATCACGTGGCAATCATGCACAGATCACATGGCTGATCATGCAATGATCACATAGCTACCATATACTGGTCACGTGACTGATCATGCACTGATCACGTGACTGATCATGCACTGATCACGTGGCTATCATGCAGTGATCACGTGGCTATCATGCACAGATCACATGGCTGATCATACACTGTTCACGTAACTGATCATGCACTGATCACATGGCTGATCATGCACTGTTCACGAGACTCATCATGCACTGATCACGTGGATATCATGCACTGATCACGTGTTTGATCATACACTGTTCACGTGTCTGACCATGCACTGCTCACGTGGCTGATCATACACTGTTCACGTAACTGATCATGCACTGATCACGTGGATATCATGCACTGAACACGTGGCTGAACATGCACTGTTCACAGGGCTTACCACACACCTGTCACGTGACTGATCATGCACTGATCACGTGGCACTCATGCACTGATCACGTGGCTGATCATACTCTGCTCACGTAACTGATCATGCACACATCACGTGGCTATCATGCACTTCTCACCTGGCTGGTCATGCAATGTTCACGTAGCTACCATATACTGGTCACGTGACTGTTCATGCTCAGATCACGTAAATCATCATGCACTGTTCAGTTGGCTGATCATGTACTGATCACGTGACTGATCATGCACTGATCACGTGGCTATCATGCACTTCTCACCTGGCTGGTCATGCAATGTTCACGTAGCTACCATATACTGGTCACGTGACTGTTCATGCTCAGATCACGTAAATCATCATGCACTGTTCAGTTGGCTGATCATGTACTGATCACGTGACTGATCATGCACTGATCACGTGGCTATCATGCACTGCTCACGTGGCTGATCATGCAATGATCACGTAGCAACCATGTACTGGTCACGTGACTGATCATGCACTGATCACGTAATTAATCCTGCACTGATCACCTGACTCATCATGCACTGATCACGTGGCTGATCACACACGTATCACGTGACTGATCATTCACTGATCACGTGGATATCATGCACTGATCACGTGGCTATCATGCACTGCTACTTGGCTGATCATGCCATGATCACACAGCTACCATGTACTGGTCACGTGACTGATCATGCACTGATCACGTAATTGATCATGCACTGATCACGTGGCTGATCATGCACTGATCACTTGACTGATCATGCACTGATCACGTGACTTATCATGCACTGATCACGTCTAATCATGCACTGATCACATGACTGCCCATGCACTGATCACGTGGATGATCATACACTAATCATGTGACAGATCATGCACTGATCACGTGGCTGATCATGCACTGATACCGTGACTGAGCATGGACTGATCACATGACTATCATGTAGTGATCACGTGACTTAATGGCGCTGATCATGTGACTGATCATGCGCTGATCATGTTTGCTATCATACACTGATCATGTGCCTCTGGAGGCAATAAACAAAGAGCTGAGTAGGCACGAATCAAACAGTCAGCAGGCAATAATCATGGAACTCAGCTGTGAGGAATCATGCTGCTCAGCTGGCAATAATCAAGCAGCTGAGCAGGCAGGAATTACACAGCACAGCTGGCAATTGTCAAGCAGATGACAGGCAGGAATCGTGCAGCTCAGCTGGCAATTGTCAACCAGATGAGCAGACACTAATCACGCAGCTCAGCAGGCCCGGATCACGTGACTGAGCATGCACTGTTCACGTGGCTGATCATACACGGATCACGTGATTGATCATGCACTGCTCACATGGATATCATGCACTGATCACGTGGCTGATCATACACTGTTCACGTGTCTGACCATGCACTGATCACGTGGCTGATCATACACTGCTCACGTAACTGATCATGCACTGATCACGTGGCTATCATGCACTGAATACGTGGCTGAACATGCACTGTTCACGTGGCTGATCACACACCTGTCACGTGACATAACATGCACTGATCACGTGACTGATCATGCACTGGTCACGTGACTGATCATGCCCTGATCAAGTGGCTATCATGCACTGATCACGTGTCTGATCATGCAATGATCATGAAGCTACCATGTACCGGTCACGTGACCGAACATACACCCATCAGGTAACTGATCATGCACTGATCACGAGGCTATATTGCACTGTTAACGTGGCTGATCATACACTGATCACCTGCCTGGTCATGCACAGATCAGGTGACTAATCATGAACTCATTACGTAGCTATCATGTACTGATCACCTGGCTGATCATGCAATGATCATGTGGCTATCGTGCAATGATTACGTGTCTATCATGCACTGATCACGTGGCTGGTCATTCACTGATACCGTGACAGAGCATGGACTGATCACATGACTATCATGTAGTGATCACGTGACTTAATGGCACTGATCATGTGACTGATCATGCACTGATCATGTTTGCTTTCATACACTGATCATGTGCCTCTGGAGGCAATAAACAAAGAGCTGAGTAGGCACGAATCACACAGTCAGCAGGCAAAAATCATGGAACTCAGCTGTGAGGAATCATGCTGCTCAGCTGGCAATAATCAAGCAGCTGAGCAGGCAGGAATTACACAGCACAGCTGGCAATTGTCAAGCAGATGACAGGCAGGAATCATGCAGCTCAGCTGGCAATTGTCAAGCAGATGAGCAGACAGTAATCACGCAGCTCAGCAGGCCCTGATCACGTGACTGAGCATAGACTGTTCACCTGGCTGATCATACACTGATCACGTGATTGATCATGCACTGATCACTTGGATATCATGCACTGATCACGTGGCTGATCATACACTGTTCACGTGTCTGACCATGCACTGATCACATGGCTGATCATACACTGCTCACGTAACTGATCATGCACTGATCACGTAATTGATCATGCACTGATCACGTGGCTGATCATGCAATGATCATGTAGCTACAATGTACTGGTCCCGTGAGTGACCATGCACTGATCACGTAATTGATCATGCACTGATCACGTGTCTGATCATGCACTGAACATGTGACTGATCATGCACTGATCACGTGACTGATCATGCACTGATCACGTGGCTATCATGCACTGCTCACGTGGCTGATCATGCAATGATCACGCAGCTACCATGTACTGGTCACATGACTGATCATGCACTGATCACGTAATTGATCATGCACTGATCACGTGGCTTATCATGCATTGATCATGTGACTGATCATGTGCTGATCATGTTTGGTGTCACACACTGATCATGTGCATCTGCAGGCAATGAACAAAGAGCTGAGAAGGCAGGAATCAGTCAGCAGGCTATAATCATGGAACTCAGCTTTGAGAAATCATGCTGCTCAGCTGGCAATAATCAAGTAGATGAGCAGGCAGGAATTATGCAGCACAGGTGGCAATTGTCAAGGAGATGACAGGCAGGAATCGTACAGCTCAGCTGGCAATTGTCAAGCAGATGAGCAGACAGTAATCACGCAGCTCAGCAGGCCCTTATCACGTGACTGAGCATGCACTGTTCACGTGGATGATCACACACCTATCACGTGAATAATCATGCACTGATCACGTGGCTCTCATGCACTGATCATGTGATTTCGCATGCCCTGATCACGTAATTGTATGCACTGCTCACGTGGCTATCATGCACTGATGACGTGGCTGATCATGCACTGATCACGTAGCTATCTTGCACTGATCACTTGGCTGATCATACACTCATCACGGGACTGATCGTGCACTGATCACGGCGCTATCATGCATTGTCTACATGACTCCACATGCACTGATCACGTGGATGATCATGCACTGATCACGTGACTGATCATGCACTGATCACGTAATTGATCATGCACTATTCACGTGGCTGATCATGCAATGATCACGTGACTGACAATGCACAGATCACGTGACTGATCATCCACTGATCAGTTGGCTATCATGCACTGATTACTTGGCTGATCATACACTGATCACGTGACTGATAATGCACTGATCATCTGGCTATCATGCACTCATTACCTGGCTATCGTGCACTGATCACGTGGTTGATCATGCAATGATCATGTAGCTACCATGTACCGGTCACGTGACTGATCATACACCCATCAGGTGACTAATCATGCACTGATCACGTGGCTATCATGCACTGTTCACGTGGCTGATCATACACTGATCACCTGCCTGGTCATGCACAGATCCCGTGACTAATCATGAACTGATCAGGTAGCAATCATTCACTGGTCACCTGGCTGATCATGCACTGATCACGTGGCTATCATGCAATGATCACGTGGCTATCATGCACTGATCACGTGGCTGATCATGCACTGATACCGTGACTGAGCATGGACTGATCACATGACTTTCATGTAGTGATCACGTGACTTCATGGCGCTGACCATGTGACTGATCATGCGCTGAGCATGTTTGCTATCATACACTGATCATGTGCCCTAGAGGCAATAAACAAAGAGCTGAGTAGGCACGAATCAAACAGTCAGCAGGCAATAATCATGGAACTCAGCTGTGAGGAATCATGCTGCTCAGCTGGCAATAACCAAGCAGCTGAGCAGGCAGGAATTACGCAGCACAGCTGGCAATTGTCAAGCAGATGACAGGCAGGAATCATGCAGCTCAGCTGGCAATTTTCAAGCAGATGACCAGACAGTAATCACACAGCTCAGCAGGCCCTTATCACGTGACTGAGCATGCACTATTCACGTGGCTGATCATACACTGATCACGTGATGATCATGCACTGATCACTTGGATATCATGCACTGATCACGTGGCTGATCATACACTGTTCATGTGTCTGACCATGCACTGATCACGTGGCTGATCATACACTGCTCAGGTAACTAATCATGCACTGATCACGTGGCTATCATGCACTGATCACGTGGCTGAACATGCACGGTTCACGTGGCTGATCACACACCTGTCACGTGACATATCATGCACTGATCACGTGGCACTCATGCACTGATCACGTGGCTGATCATACTCTGCTCACGTAACTGATCATGCACACATCACGTGGCTATCATGCACTGCTCACGTGGCTCGTCAAGGAATGATCACGTAGCTACCATATACTGGTCACGTGACTGATCATGCACAGATCACGTAAATGATCATGCACTGTTCAAGTGACTGATCATGTACTGATCACGTGACTGATCATGCACTGATCACGTGGCAATCATGCTCTGCTAACGTGGCTGATCATGCACTGCTCACGTGACTGATCATGCACTGATCACGTAATTAATCCTGCACTGATCACCTGACTCATCATGCACTGATCACGTGGCTGATCACACACGTATCACGTGACTGATCATGCACTGATCACGTGGCTATCATGCACTAATCACGTGGCTATCATTCACTGATCACGTGGATATCATGCACTGATCACGTGGCTGATCACACACGTATCACATGACTGATCATGCACTGATCACGTGGCTATCATGCACTGATCATGTGGCTGATCATGCAATGATCATGTAGCTACCATGTACTGGTCACGTGACTGATCATGCACTGATCATGTGGCTATCATGCACTGCTACTTGGCTGATCATGCAATGATAACGCAGCTACCATGTACTGGTCACGTGACTGATCATGCACTGATGACGTAATTGATCATGCACTGATCATGTGGCTGATCATGCACTGATCACGTGGCTGATCATGCACTGATCACGTGGCTATCATGCACTTATCACATGGCTGGTCATACACTGATCTTATAGCTACCATGTACCGGTCACGTGAATGATCATACACCCATCAGGTGACTGATCATTCACTGATCACGTGGCTATCATGCACTGACCATGAGACTGAAAATGCACTGATCACGTCTAATCATGCACTGATCACATGACTGCCCATGCACTGATCATGTGGATGATCATACACTAATAATGTGACAGATCATGCACTGATCACGTGGCTGATCATGCACTGATACCGTGACTGAGCATGGACTGATCACATGCCTATCATGTAGTGATCACGTGACTTAATGGCGCTGATCATGTGACTGATCATGCGCTGATCATGTTTGCTATCATACACTGATCATGTGCCTCTGGAGGCAATAAACAAAGAGCTGAGTAGGCACGAATCAAACACTCAGCAGGCAATAATCATGGAACTCAGCTGTGAGGAATCATGCTGCTCAGCTGGCAATAATCAAGCAGCTGAGCAGGCAGAAATTACGCAGCACAGCTGGCAATTGTCAGGCAGATGACAGGCAGGAATCGTGCAGCTCAGCTGGCAATTGTCAAGCAGATGAGCAGACAGTAATCACGCAGCTCAGCAGGCCCTGATCACGTGACTGAGCATGCACTGTACACGTGGCTGATCATACACTTATCACGTGATTGATCATGCACTGATCACTTGGATATCATGCACTGATCACGTGGCTGATCATACACTGTTCACGTGTCTGACCATGCACTGATCACGTGGCTGATCATACACTGCTCACGTAACTGATCATGAACTGATCACGTGGCTGATCATGCACAGATCACGTGACTGTTCATGCACTGATCACGTGACTGATCATGCCCTGATCAAGTGGCTATCATGCACTAATCACGTGGCTGATCATGCAATGATCCTGAAGCTACCATGTACCAGTCACGTGACCGATCATACACCCATCAGGTGACTGATCATGCACTGATCACGTGGCTATATTGCACTGTTAACGTGGCTGATCATACACTGATCACCTGCCTGGTCATGCACAGATCAGGTGACTAATCATGAACTCATTACGTAGCTATCATGTACTGATCACCTGGCTGATCATGCACTGATCATGTGGCTATCGTGCAATGGATACGTGGCTATCATGCACTGATCACGTGGCTGGTCATGCACTGATACCGTGACTGAGCATGGACTGATCACATGACTATCATGTAGTGATCACATGAGTTAATGGCACTGATCATGTGACTCATCATGCGCTGATCATGTTTGCTTTCATACACTGATCATGTGCCTCTGGAGGCAATAAACAAAGAGCTGAGTAGGCACGAATCAAACAGTCAGCAGGCAATAATCATGGAACTCAGCTGTGAGGAATCATGCTGCTCAGCTGGCAATAATCAAGCAGCTGAGCAGGCAGGAATTACACAGCACAGCTGGCAATTGTCAAGCAGATGACAGGCAGGAATCGTGCAGCTCAGCTGGCAATTGTCAAGCAGATGAGCAGACAGTAATCACGCAGCTCAGCAGGCCCTGATCACGTGACTGAGCATAGACTGTTCACCTGGCTGATCATACACTGATCACGTGATTGATCATGCACTGATCACTTGGATATCATGCACTGATCACGTGGCTGATCATACACTGTTCACGTGTCTGACCATGCACTGATCACATGGCTGATCATACACTGCTCACGTAACTGATCATGCACTGATCACGTAATTGATCATGCACTGATCACGTGGCTGATCATGCAATGATCATGTAGCTACAATGTACTGGTCCCGTGAGTGACCATGCACTGATCACGTAATTGATCATGCACTGATCACGTGTCTGATCATGCACTGAACACGTGACTGATCATGCACTGATCACGTGACTGTTCATGCACTGATCACGTGGCTATCATGAACTGCTCATGTCGCTGATCATGCAATGATCACGCAGCTACCATGTACTGGTCACATGACTGATCATGCACTGATCGGGTAATTGATCATGCACTGATCACCTGGCTTATCATGCATTGATCATGTGACTGATCATGTGCTGATCATGTTTTGTGTCACACACTGATCATGTGCATCTGCAGGCAATGAACAAAGAGCTGAGAAGGCAGGAATCAGTCAGCAGGCTATAATCATGGAACTCAGCTTTGAGAAATCATGCTGCTCAGCTGGCAATAATCAAGTAGATGAGCAGGCAGGAATTATGCAGCACAGGTGGCAATTGTCATGGAGATGACAGGCAGGAATCGTACAGCTCAGCTGGCAATTGTCAAGCAGATGAGCAGACACTATCACGCAGCTCAGCACGCCCTGATCACGTGACTGAGCATGCACTGTTCACGTCGCTGATCACACACCTATCACGTGAATGATCATGCACTGATCACGTGGCTCTCATGCACTGATCACGTGATTGCGCATGCACTGATCACGTTATTATATGCACTGCTCACCTGGCTATCATGCACTGATGACGTGGCTGATCATGCACTGATCATGTGACTGATCATGCACTGATCACGTAGCTATCTTGCACTGGTCACTTGGCTGATCATACACTCATCACGGGACTGATTGAGCACTGATTACGGCGCTATCATGCATTGACTACATGACTCCACATGCACTGATCACGTGGATGATCATGCACTGATCACGTGACTGACCATGCACTGATCACGTGACTGATTATGAACTGATCACGTGGCTGATCATGCACTGGTCATGTGGCTGATCATGCACTGATCACATGGCTGATGATACACTGATCACGTGACTGATCATGCACTGATCACGTGACTGATCATGCACTGATCACGAGGCTATCATGCACTGATCACTTGGCTGGTCATACTGAGCACGTGCCTCGTCATGCACTGATCACGTGGCTGATTATGCACTGATCACGTGACTGATCATGCACTGATCACGTGGCTATCATGCAGTGATCACGTGGCAATCATGCACAGATCACATGGCTGATCATGCAATGATCACATAGCTACCATATACTGGTCACGTGACTGATCATGCACTGATCACGTGACTGATCATGCACTGATCACGTGGCTATCATGCAGTGATCACGTGGCTATCATGCACAGATCACATGGCTGATCATACACTGTTCACGTAACTGATCATGCACTGATCACATGGCTGATCATGCACTGTTCACGAGACTCATCATGCACTGATCACGTGGATATCATGCACTGATCACGTGTTTGATCATACACTGTTCACGTGTCTGACCATGCACTGCTCACGTGGCTGATCATACACTGTTCACGTAACTGATCATGCACTGATCACGTGGATATCATGCACTGAACACGTGGCTGAACATGCACTGTTCACAGGGCTTACCACACACCTGTCACGTGACTGATCATGCACTGATCACGTGGCACTCATGCACTGATCACGTGGCTGATCATACTCTGCTCACGTAACTGATCATGCACACATCACGTGGCTATCATGCACTTCTCACCTGGCTGGTCATGCAATGTTCACGTAGCTACCATATACTGGTCACGTGACTGTTCATGCTCAGATCACGTAAATCATCATGCACTGTTCAGTTGGCTGATCATGTACTGATCACGTGACTGATCATGCACTGATCACGTGGCTATCATGCACTTCTCACCTGGCTGGTCATGCAATGTTCACGTAGCTACCATATACTGGTCACGTGACTGTTCATGCTCAGATCACGTAAATCATCATGCACTGTTCAGTTGGCTGATCATGTACTGATCACGTGACTGATCATGCACTGATCACGTGGCTATCATGCACTGCTCACGTGGCTGATCATGCAATGATCACGTAGCAACCATGTACTGGTCACGTGACTGATCATGCACTGATCACGTAATTAATCCTGCACTGATCACCTGACTCATCATGCACTGATCACGTGGCTGATCACACACGTATCACGTGACTGATCATTCACTGATCACGTGGATATCATGCACTGATCACGTGGCTATCATGCACTGCTACTTGGCTGATCATGCCATGATCACACAGCTACCATGTACTGGTCACGTGACTGATCATGCACTGATCACGTAATTGATCATGCACTGATCACGTGGCTGATCATGCACTGATCACTTGACTGATCATGCACTGATCACGTGACTTATCATGCACTGATCACGTCTAATCATGCACTGATCACATGACTGCCCATGCACTGATCACGTGGATGATCATACACTAATCATGTGACAGATCATGCACTGATCACGTGGCTGATCATGCACTGATACCGTGACTGAGCATGGACTGATCACATGACTATCATGTAGTGATCACGTGACTTAATGGCGCTGATCATGTGACTGATCATGCGCTGATCATGTTTGCTATCATACACTGATCATGTGCCTCTGGAGGCAATAAACAAAGAGCTGAGTAGGCACGAATCAAACAGTCAGCAGGCAATAATCATGGAACTCAGCTGTGAGGAATCATGCTGCTCAGCTGGCAATAATCAAGCAGCTGAGCAGGCAGGAATTACACAGCACAGCTGGCAATTGTCAAGCAGATGACAGGCAGGAATCGTGCAGCTCAGCTGGCAATTGTCAAGCAGATGAGCAGACACTAATCACGCAGCTCAGCAGGCCCGGATCACGTGACTGAGCATGCACTGTTCACGTGGCTGATCATACACGGATCACGTGATTGATCATGCACTGCTCACATGGATATCATGCACTGATCACGTGGCTGATCATACACTGTTCACGTGTCTGACCATGCACTGATCACGTGGCTGATCATACACTGCTCACGTAACTGATCATGCACTGATCACGTAATTGATCATGCACTGATCACGTGGCTGATCATGCACTGTTCACGTGGCTGATCACACACCTGTCACGTGACATAACATGCACTGATCACGTGACTGATCATGCACTGGTCACGTGACTGATCATGCCCTGATCAAGTGGCTATCATGCACTGATCACGTGTCTGATCATGCAATGATCATGAAGCTACCATGTACCGGTCACGTGACCGAACATACACCCATCAGGTAACTGATCATGCACTGATCACGAGGCTATATTGCACTGTTAACGTGGCTGATCATACACTGATCACCTGCCTGGTCATGCACAGATCAGGTGACTAATCATGAACTCATTACGTAGCTATCATGTACTGATCACCTGGCTGATCATGCAATGATCATGTGGCTATCGTGCAATGATTACGTGTCTATCATGCACTGATCACGTGGCTGGTCATTCACTGATACCGTGACAGAGCATGGACTGATCACATGACTATCATGTAGTGATCACGTGACTTAATGGCACTGATCATGTGACTGATCATGCACTGATCATGTTTGCTTTCATACACTGATCATGTGCCTCTGGAGGCAATAAACAAAGAGCTGAGTAGGCACGAATCACACAGTCAGCAGGCAAAAATCATGGAACTCAGCTGTGAGGAATCATGCTGCTCAGCTGGCAATAATCAAGCAGCTGAGCAGGCAGGAATTACACAGCACAGCTGGCAATTGTCAAGCAGATGACAGGCAGGAATCATGCAGCTCAGCTGGCAATTGTCAAGCAGATGAGCAGACAGTAATCACGCAGCTCAGCAGGCCCTGATCACGTGACTGAGCATAGACTGTTCACCTGGCTGATCATACACTGATCACGTGATTGATCATGCACTGATCACTTGGATATCATGCACTGATCACGTGGCTGATCATACACTGTTCACGTGTCTGACCATGCACTGATCACATGGCTGATCATACACTGCTCACGTAACTGATCATGCACTGATCACGTAATTGATCATGCACTGATCACGTGGCTGATCATGCAATGATCATGTAGCTACAATGTACTGGTCCCGTGAGTGACCATGCACTGATCACGTAATTGATCATGCACTGATCACGTGTCTGATCATGCACTGAACATGTGACTGATCATGCACTGATCACGTGACTGATCATGCACTGATCACGTGGCTATCATGCACTGCTCACGTGGCTGATCATGCAATGATCACGCAGCTACCATGTACTGGTCACATGACTGATCATGCACTGATCACGTAATTGATCATGCACTGATCACGTGGCTTATCATGCATTGATCATGTGACTGATCATGTGCTGATCATGTTTGGTGTCACACACTGATCATGTGCATCTGCAGGCAATGAACAAAGAGCTGAGAAGGCAGGAATCAGTCAGCAGGCTATAATCATGGAACTCAGCTTTGAGAAATCATGCTGCTCAGCTGGCAATAATCAAGTAGATGAGCAGGCAGGAATTATGCAGCACAGGTGGCAATTGTCAAGGAGATGACAGGCAGGAATCGTACAGCTCAGCTGGCAATTGTCAAGCAGATGAGCAGACAGTAATCACGCAGCTCAGCAGGCCCTTATCACGTGACTGAGCATGCACTGTTCACGTGGATGATCACACACCTATCACGTGAATAATCATGCACTGATCACGTGGCTCTCATGCACTGATCACGTGATTTCGCATGCCCTGATCACGTAATTGTATGCACTGCTCACGTGGCTATCATGCACTGATGACGTGGCTGATCATGCACTGACCATGAGACTGAAAATGCACTGATCACGTCTAATCATGCACTGATCACATGACTGCCCATGCACTGATCATGTGGATGATCATACACTAATAATGTGACAGATCATGCACTGATCACGTGGCTGATCATGCACTGATACCGTGACTGAGCATGGACTGATCACATGCCTATCATGTAGTGATCACGTGACTTAATGGCGCTGATCATGTGACTGATCATGCGCTGATCATGTTTGCTATCATACACTGATCATGTGCCTCTGGAGGCAATAAACAAAGAGCTGAGTAGGCACGAATCAAACACTCAGCAGGCAATAATCATGGAACTCAGCTGTGAGGAATCATGCTGCTCAGCTGGCAATAATCAAGCAGCTGAGCAGGCAGAAATTACGCAGCACAGCTGGCAATTGTCAAGCAGATGACAGGCAGGAATCGTGCAGCTCAGCTGGCAATTGTCAAGCAGATGAGCAGACAGTAATCACGCAGCTCAGCAGGCCCTGATCACGTGACTGAGCATGCACTGTACACGTGGCTGATCATACACTTATCACGTGATTGATCATGCACTGATCACTTGGATATCATGCACTGATCACGTGGCTGATCATACACTGTTCACGTGTCTGACCATGCACTGATCACGTGGCTGATCATACACTGCTCACGTAACTGATCATGAACTGATCACGTGGCTGATCATGCACAGATCACGTGACTGTTCATGCACTGATCACGTGACTGATCATGCCCTGATCAAGTGGCTATCATGCACTAATCACGTGGCTGATCATGCAATGATCCTGAAGCTACCATGTACCAGTCACGTGACCGATCATACACCCATCAGGTGACTGATCATGCACTGATCACGTGGCTATATTGCACTGTTAACGTGGCTGATCATACACTGATCACCTGCCTGGTCATGCACAGATCAGGTGACTAATCATGAACTCATTACGTAGCTATCATGTACTGATCACCTGGCTGATCATGCACTGATCATGTGGCTATCGTGCAATGGATACGTGGCTATCATGCACTGATCACGTGGCTGGTCATGCACTGATACCGTGACTGAGCATGGACTGATCACATGACTATCATGTAGTGATCACATGAGTTAATGGCACTGATCATGTGACTCATCATGCGCTGATCATGTTTGCTTTCATACACTGATCATGTGCCTCTGGAGGCAATAAACAAAGAGCTGAGTAGGCACGAATCAAACAGTCAGCAGGCAATAATCATGGAACTCAGCTGTGAGGAATCATGCTGCTCAGCTGGCAATAATCAAGCAGCTGAGCAGGCAGGATTTACACAGCACAGCTGGCAATTGTCAAGCAGATGACAGGCAGGAATCGTGCAGCTCAGCTGGCAATTGTCAAGCAGATGAGCAGACAGTAATCACGCAGCTCAGCAGGCCCTGATCACGTGACTGAGCATAGACTGTTCACCTGGCTGATCATACACTGATCACGTGATTGATCATGCACTGATCACTTGGATATCATGCACTGATCACGTGGCTGATCATACACTGTTCACGTGTCTGACCATGCACTGATCACATGGCTGATCATACACTGCTCACGTAACTGATCATGCACTGATCACGTAATTGATCATGCACTGATCACGTGGCTGATCATGCAATGATCATGTAGCTACAATGTACTGGTCCCGTGAGTGACCATGCACTGATCACGTAATTGATCATGCACTGATCACGTGTCTGATCATGCACTGAACACGTGACTGATCATGCACTGATCACGTGACTGTTCATGCACTGATCACGTGGCTATCATGAACTGCTCATGTCGCTGATCATGCAATGATCACGCAGCTACCATGTACTGGTCACATGACTCATCATGCACTGATCGGGTAATTGATCATGCACTGATCACCTGGCTTATCATGCATTGATCATGTGACTGATCATGTGCTGATCATGTTTTGTGTCACACACTGATCATGTGCATCTGCAGGCAATGAACAAAGAGCTGAGAAGGCAGGAATCAGTCAGCAGGCTATAATCATGGAACTCAGCTTTGAGAAATCATGCTGCTCAGCTGGCAATAATCAAGTAGATGAGCAGGCAGGAATTATGCAGCACAGGTGGCAATTGTCATGGAGATGACAGGCAGGAATCGTACAGCTCAGCTGGCAATTGTCAAGCAGATGAGCAGACACTATCACGCAGCTCAGCACGCCCTGATCACGTGACTGAGCATGCACTGTTCACGTCGCTGATCACACACCTATCACGTGAATGATCATGCACTGATCACGTGGCTCTCATGCACTGATCACGTGATTGCGCATGCACTGATCACGTTATTTATATGCACTGCTCACCTGGCTATCATGCACTGATGACGTGGCTGATCATGCACTGATCATGTGACTGATCATGCACTGATCACGTAGCTATCTTGCACTGGTCACTTGGCTGATCATACACTCATCACGGGACTGATTGAGCACTGATTACGGCGCTATCATGCATTGACTACATGACTCCACATGCACTGATCACGTGGATGATCATGCACTGATCACGTGACTGACCATGCACTGATCACGTGACTGATTATGAACTGATCACGTGGCTGATCATGCACTGGTCATGTGGCTGATCATGCACTGATCACATGGCTGATGATACACTGATCACGTGACTGATCATGCACTGATCACGTGACTGATCATGCACTGATCACGAGGCTATCATGGCACTGATCACTTGGCTGGTCATACTGAGCACGTGCCTCGTCATGCACTGATCACGTGGCTGATTATGCACTGATCACGTGACTGATCATGCACTGATCACGTGGCTATCATGCAGTGATCACGTGGCAATCATGCACAGATCACATGGCTGATCATGCAATGATCACATAGCTACCATATACTGGTCACGTGACTGATCATGCACTGATCACGTGACTGATCATGCACTGATCACGTGGCTATCATGCAGTGATCACGTGGCTATCATGCACAGATCACATGGCTGATCATACACTGTTCACGTAACTGATCATGCACTGATCACATGGCTGATCATGCACTGTTCACGAGACTCATCATGCACTGATCACGTGGATATCATGCACTGATCACGTGTTTGATCATACACTGTTCACGTGTCTGACCATGCACTGCTCACGTGGCTGATCATACACTGTTCACGTAACTGATCATGCACTGATCACGTGGATATCATGCACTGAACACGTGGCTGAACATGCACTGTTCACAGGGCTTACCACACACCTGTCACCGTGACTGATCATGCACTGATCACGTGCACTCATGCACTGATCACGTGGCTGATCATACTCTGCCTCACGTAACTGATCATGCACACATCACGTGGCTATCATGCACTTCTCACCTGGCTGGTCATGCAATGTTCACGTAGCTACCATATACTGGTCACGTGACTGTTCATGCTCAGATCACGTAAATCATCATGCACTGTTCAGTTGGCTGATCATGTACTGATCACGTGACTGATCATGCACTGATCACGTGGCTATCATGCACTTCTCACCTGGCTGGTCATGCAATGTTCACGTAGCTACCATATACTGGTCACGGTGACTGTTCATGCTCAGATCACGTAAATCATCATGCACTGTTCAGTTGGCTGATCAGTACTGATCACGTGACTGATCATGCACTGATCACGTGGCTATCATGCACTGCTCACGTGGCTGATCATGCAATGATCACGTGCAACCATGTACTGGTCACGTGACTGATCATGCACTGATCACGTAATTAATCCTGCACTGATCACCTGACTCATCATGCACTGATCACGTGGCTGATCACACACGTATCACGTGACTGATCATTCACTGATCACGTGGATATCATGCACTGATCACGTGGCTATCATGCACTGCTACTGGCTGATCATGCCATGATCACACAGCTACCATGTACTGGTCACGTGACTGATCATGCACTGATCACGTAATTGATCATGCACTGATCACGTGGCTGATCATGCACTGATCACTTGACTGATCATGCACTGATCACGTGACTTATCATGCACTGATCACGTCTAATCATGCACTGATTCACATGACTGCCCATTGCACTGATCACGTGGATGATCATACACTATCATGTGACAGATCATGCACTGATCACGTGGCTGATCATGCACTGATACCGTGACTGAGCATGGACTGATCACATGACTATCATGTAGTGATCACGTGACTTAATGGCGCTGATCATGTGACTGATCATGCGCTGATCATGTTTGCTATCATACACTGATCATGTGCCTCTGGAGGCAATAAACAAAGAGCTGAGTAGGCACGAATCAAACAGTCAGCAGGCAATAATCATGGAACTCAGCTGTGAGGAATCATGCTGCTCAGCTGGCAATAATCAAGCAGCTGAGCAGGCAGGAATTACACAGCACAGCTGGCAATTGTCAAGCAGATGACAGGCAGGAATCGTGCAGCTCAGCTGGCAATTGTCAAGCAGATGAGCAGACACTAATCACGCAGCTCAGCAGGCCCGGATCACGTGACTGAGCATGCACTGTTCACGTGGCTGATCATACACGGATCACGTGATTGATCATGCACTGATCACATGGATATCATGCACTGATCACGTGGCTGATCATACACTGTTCACGTGTCTGACCATGCACTGATCACGTGGCTGGATCATACACTGCTTCACGTAACTGATCATGCACTGATCACGAATTGATCATGCACTGATCACGTGGCTGATCATGACTGTTCACGGGCTGATCACACACCTGTCACGTGACATAACATGCACTGATCACGTGACTGATCATGCACTGGGTCACGTGACTGATCTGCCCTGATCAAGTGGCTATCATGCACTGATCACGTGTTGATCATGCAATTGATCATGAAGCTACCATGGTTACGGTCCACTGACCGAAACATACACCCATCAGGTAACTTGATCATGCACGGATCACGAGGGCTATATTGCCACTGTTAACGTGGCTGATCATACCAACTGATCACCTGCGCTGGTCATGGCACAGGATTCAGGTGACTAATCATGAACTCATTTACGTAGCTATCATGGTACCTATCACCTGGCTGAATCATGCAATGATTCATGTGGCTATCGTGCAATGATTACGGGTCTATCATGCACTGATCACGTGGCTGGTCATTCACTGATACCGTTGACAGAGCATGGACTGATCACATGGACTAGTCATGTAGTGATCACGTGACTTAATGGCACTGATCATGGGACTGGATCATGCCACTGATCTGTTTTGCCTTTCATACACTGATCATGTGCCTCTGGAGGCAATAAACAAGAGCTGAGTAGGCCACGAATCACAACAGTCAGCAGGCAAAAATCATTGGAACTCAGCTGTGAGGAATCATGCTGCTCAGCTGGCAATAATCAAGCAGCTGATGCAGGCAGGAATTACACAGCACAGCTGGCAATTGTCAAGCAGATGACAGGCAGGAATCATGCAGCTCAGCTGGCAATTGTCAAGCAGATGAGCAGACAGTAATCACGCAGCTCAGCAGGCCCTGATCACGTGACTGAGCATAGACTGTTCACCTGGCTGATCAATACACTGGATCACGTGATTGATCATGCACTGATCACTTGGATATCATGCACTGATCACGTGGCTGATCATACACTGTTCACGTGGTCTGACCATGCACTGATCACATGGCTGATCATACACTGCTCACGTAACTGATCATGCACTGATCACGTTAATTGATCATGCACTGATCACGTGGCTGATCATGCAATGATCATGTAGCTACAATGTACTGGTCCGGTGAGTGACCATGCACTGATCACGTTAATTGATCATGCACTGATCACGTGTCTGATCATGCACTGAACATGTGACTGATCATGCACTGATCACGTGACTGATCATGCACTGATCACGTGCTATCATGCACTGCTCACGTGGCTGATCATGCAATGATCACGCAGCTACCATGTACTGGTCACATGACTGATCATGCACTGATCACGTAATTGATCATGCACTGATCACGTGGCTTATCATGCATTGATCATGTGACTGATCATGTGCTGATCATGTTTGGTGTCACACACTGATCATGTGCATCTGCAGGCAATGAACAAAGAGCTGAGAAGGCAGGAATCAGTCAGCAGGGCTATAATCATGGAACTCAGCTTTGAGAAATCATGCTGCTCAGCTGGCAATAATCAAGTAGCATGAGCAGGCAGGAATTATGCAGCACAGGTGGCAATTGTCAAGGAGATGACAGGCAGGAATCGTACAGCTCAGCTGGCAATTGTCAAGCAGATGAGCAGACAGTAATCACGCAGCTCAGCAGGCCTTATCACGTGACTGAGCATGCACTGTTCACGTGGATGATCACACACCTATCACGTGAATAATCATGCACTGATCACGTGGCTCTCATGCACTGATCACGTGATTTCGGCATGCCCTGATCACGTAATTGTATGCACTGCTCACGTGCTATCATGCACTGATGACGTGGCTGATCATGCACTGATCACGTAGCTATCTTGCACTGATCACTTGGCTGATGCATGACACTCATCACGGGCTGATCGGGGCACTGATTCACGGCGCATCATGCATTGTACTACATGACTCTCACATGCCACTGATCACGTGGATGATGCATGCACTGATCACGTGACTGATCATGCACTGAATCACGTTAATTGAGTCCATGCACTTTCACGTGGCCTGATCATGCAATTGATCACGTGACTGACAATGCACAGATCACGTGGACTGGATTCATCCACTGATCAGTTGGCTATCATGCACTGGATACTTGGCTTGATCATACACTGATCACGGTGGACTGATGAATGCACTGATCATTCTGGCGTATCATGCAGCTCATTAACCTGGCTATGTGCCACTGATCACGTGGTTGATCATGCAATGATCATTAGCTACCATGTACCGTCACGTGACTGATCATACACCCATCAGGTGGACTAATATCACTGATCACGTGGGCTATCATGCACTGTTCACGTGGCTGATCATACACTGATCACCTGCCTGGTCATGCACAGATCCCGTGACTAATCATGAACTGACAGGTAGCAATCATCACTGTCCCTGGCTGATCATGCACTGATCACGTGGCTATCATGGCAATGATCATGTGGCTATCATGCACTGATCACGTGGCTGATCATGCACTGATACCGTGACTGAGCATGGACTGATCACATGACTTTCATGTAGTGATCACGTGACTTCATGGCGCTGACCATGTGACTGATCATGCGCTGAGCATGTTTGCTATCATACACTGATCATGTGCCTAGAGGCAATAAACATAAGAGCTGAGTAGGCACGATCAAACAGTCAGCAGGCAATAATGCATGGAACTCAGCTGTGAGGAATCATGCTGCTCAGCTGGCAATAACCAAGCAGCTGAGCAGGCAGGAATTACGCAGCACAGCTGGCAATTGTCAAGCAGATGACAGGCAGGAGATCATGCAGCTCAGCTGGCAATTTTCAGCAGAATGACCAGACAGTAATCGACACAGCCAGCAAGGCTCTTATCACGATGACGTGAGGCATGACACGTATTCACGGTGGCTTGATCATACACTAGATCTACGTGTAAGTGATTCATGCCCTGATCACTTGGATATGCCAGTGCACTAGATACACGTGGGACTGATATACACTGTTCAGTGTCTGACCAATGCACTGATCACCGGTGGTGATGCATACCACTGCTCAGGTAACTAATCAATGAACACTGATCAGCAGTGGGACTATCCGATGCACCTGATCACGGTGGGCTGAACGATGCCGGTTCACGTGGCTGATTCACACACCTGTCACGTGAACATATCATGCACTGATCACGTGGCACTCATGCACTGATCACGTGGCTGATCATACTCTGCTCACGTAACTGATCATGCACACATCACGTGGGCTATCATGCACTGCTCACGTGGCTCGTCAAGGAATGATCACGTAGCTACCATATACTGGTCACGTGACTGATCATGCACAGATCACGTAAATGATCATGCACTGTTCAAGTGACTGATCATGTACTGATCACGTGACTGATCATGCACTGATCACGTGGCAATTCATGCTCTGCTAACGTGGCTGATCATGCACTGCTCCACGTGACTGATCATGCACTGATCACGTAATTAATCCTGCACTGATCACCTGACTCATCATGCACTGATCACGTGGCTGATCACACACGTATCACGTGACTGATCATGCACTGATCACGTGGCTATCATGCACTAATCACGTGGCTATCATTCACTGATCACGTGGATATCATGCACTGATCACGTGGCTGATCACACACGTATCACATGACTGATCATGCACTGATCACGTGGCTATTCATGCACTGATCATGTGGCTGATCATGCAATGATCATGTAGCTACCATTGTACTGGTCACGTGACTGATCATGCACTGATCATGTGGCTATCATGCACTGCTACTTGGCTGATCATGCAATGATAACGCAGCTACCATGTACTGGTCACGTGACTGATCATGCACTGATGACGTAATTGATCATGCACTGATCATGTGGCTGATCATGCACTGATCACGTGGCTGATCATGCACTGATCACGTGGCTATCATGCACTTATCACATGGCTGGTCATACACTGATCTTATAGCTTACCATGTACCGGTCACGTGGAATGATCATACACCCATCAGGTGACTGATCATGCACTGATCACGTGGCTATCATGCACTGACCATGAGACTGAAAATGCACTGATCACGTCTAATCATGCACTGATCACATGACTGCCCATGCACTGATCATGTGGATGATCATACCACTAATAATGTGACAGATCATGCACTGATCACGTGGCTGATCATGCACTGATACCGTGGACTGAGCATGGACTGATCACATGCCTATCATGTAGTGATCACGTGACTTAATGGCGCTGATCATGTGACTGATCATGCGCTGATCATGTTTGCTATCATACACTGATCATGTGCCTCTGGAGCAATAAACAAAGAGCTGAGTAGGCACGAATCAAACACTCAGCAGGCAATAATCATGGAACTCAGCTGTGAGGAATCATGCTGCTCAGCTGGCAATAATCAAGCAGCTGAGCAGGCAGAAATTACGCAGCACAGCTGGCAATTGTCAGGCAGATGACAGGCAGGAATCGTGCAGCTCAGCTGGCAATTGTCAAGCAGATGAGCAGACAGTAATCACGCAGCTCAGCAGGCCCTGATCACGTGACTGAGCATGCACTGTACACGTGGCTGATCATACACTTATCACGTGATTGATCATGCACTGATCACTTGGATATCATGCACTGATCACGTGGCTGATCATACACTGTTCACGTGTCTGACCCATGCACTGATCACGTGGCTGATCATACACTGCTCACGTAACTGATCATGAACTGATCACGTGGCTGATCATGCACAGATCACGTGACTGTTCATGCACTGATCACGTGACTGATCATGCCCTGATCAAGTGGCTATCATGCACTAATCACGTGGCTGATCATGCAATGATCCTGAAGCTACCATGTACCAGTCACGTGACCGATCATACACCATCAGGTGACTGATCATGCACTGATCACGTGGCTATATTGCACTGTTAACGTGGCTGATCATACACTGATCACCTGCCTGGTCATGCACAGATCAGGTGACTAATCATGAACTCATTACGTAGCTATCATGTACTGATCACCTGGCTGATCATGCACTGATCATGTGGCTATCGTGCAATGGATACGTGGCTATCATGCACTGATCACGTGGCTGGTCATGCACTGATACCGTGACTGAGCATGGACTGATCACATGACTATCATGTAGTGATCACATGAGTTAATGGCACTGATCATGTGACTCATCATGCGCTGATCATGTTTGCTTTCATACACTGATCATGTGCCTCTGGAGGCAATAAACAAAGAGCTGAGTAGGCACGAATCAAACAGTCAGCAGGCAATAATCATGGAACTCAGCTGTGAGGAATCATGCTGCTCAGCTGGCAATAATCAAGCAGCTGAGCAGGCAGGAATTACACAGCACAGCTGGCAATTGTCAAGCAGATGACAGGCAGGAATCGTGCAGCTCAGCTGGCAATTGTCAAGCAGATGAGCAGACAGTAATCACGCAGCTCAGCAGGCCCTGATCACGTGACTGAGCATAGACTGTTCACCTGGCTGATCATACACTGATCACGTGATTGATCATGCACTGATCACTTGGATATCATGCACTGATCACGTGGCTGATCATACACTGTTCACGTGTCTGACCATGCACTGATCACATGGCTGATCATACACTGCTCACGTAACTGATCATGCACTGATCACGTAATTGATCATGCACTGATCACGTGGCTGATCATGCAATGATCATGTAGCTACAATGTACTGGTCCCGTGAGTGACCATGCACTGATCACGTAATTGATCATGCACTGATCACGTGTCTGATCATGCACTGAACACGTGACTGATCATGCACTGATCACGTGACTGTTCATGCACTGATCACGTGGCTATCATGAACTGCTCATGTCGCTGATCATGCAATGATCACGCAGCTACCATGTACTGGTCACATGACTGATCATGCACTGATCGGGTAATTGATCATGCACTGATCACCTGGCTTATCATGCATTGATCATGTGACTGATCATGTGCTGATCATGTTTGTGTCACACCACTGATCATGTGCATCTGCAGGCAATGAACAAAGAGCTGAGAAGGCAGAATCAGTCAGCAGGCTATAATCATGGAACTCAGCTTTGAGAAATCATGCTGCTCAGCTGGCAATAATCAAGTAGATGAGCAGGCAGGAATTATGCAGCACAGGTGGCAATTGTCATGGAGATGACAGGCAGGAATCGTACAGCTCAGCTGGCAATTGTCAAGCAGATGAGCAGACACTATCACGCAGCTCAGCACGCCCTGATCACGTGACTGAGCATGCACTGTTCACGTCGCTGATCACACACCTATCACGTGAATGATCATGCACTGATCACGTGGCTCTCATGCACTGATCACGTGATTGCGCATGCACTGATCACGTTATTATATGCACTGCTCACCTGGCTATCATGCACTGATGACGTGGCTGATCATGCACTGATCATGTGACTGATCATGCACTGATCACGTAGCTATCTTGCACTGGTCACTTGGCTGATCATACACTCATCACGGGACTGATTGAGCCACTGATTACGGCGCTATCATGCATTGACTACATGACTCCACATGCACTGATCACGTGGATGATCATGCACTGATCACGTGACTGACCATGCACTGATCACGTGACTGATTATGAACTGATCACGTGGCTGATCATGCACTGGTCATGTGGCTGATCATGCACTGATCACATGGCTGATGATACACTGATCACGTGACTGATCATGCACTGATCACGTGACTGATCATGCACTGATCACGAGGCTATCATGCACTGATCACTTGGCTGGTCATACTGAGCACGTGCCTCGTCATGCACTGATCACGTGGCTGATTATGCACTGATCACGTGACTGATCATGCACTGATCACGTGGCTATCATGCAGTGATCACGTGGCAATCATGCACAGATCACATGGCTGATCATGCAATGATCACATAGCTACCATATACTGGTCACGTGACTGATCATGCACTGATCACGTGACTGATCATGCACTGATCACGTGGCTATCATGCAGTGATCACGTGGCTATCATGCACAGATCACATGGCTGATCATACACTGTTCACGTAACTGATCATGCACTGATCACATGGCTGATCATGCACTGTTCACGAGACTCATCATGCACTGATCACGTGGATATCATGCACTGATCACGTGTTTGATCATACACTGTTCACGTGTCTGACCATGCACTGCTCACGTGGCTGATCATACACTGTTCACGTAACTGATCATGCACTGATCACGTGGATATCATGCACTGAACACGTGGCTGAACATGCACTGTTCACAGGGCTTACCACACACCTGTCACGTGACTGATCATGCACTGATCACGTGGCACTCATGCACTGATCACGTGGCTGATCATACTCTGCTCACGTAACTGATCATGCACACATCACGTGGCTATCATGCACTTCTCACCTGGCTGGTCATGCAATGTTCACGTAGCTACCATATACTGGTCACGTGACTGTTCATGCTCAGATCACGTAAATCATCATGCACTGTTCAGTTGGCTGATCATGTACTGATCACGTGACTGATCATGCACTGATCACGTGGCTATCATGCACTTCTCACCTGGCTGGTCATGCAATGTTCACGTAGCTACCATATACTGGTCACGTGACTGTTCATGCTCAGATCACGTAAATCATCATGCACTGTTCAGTTGGCTGATCATGTACTGATCACGTGACTGATCATGCACTGATCACGTGGCTATCATGCACTGCTCACGTGGCTGATCATGCAATGATCACGTAGCAACCATGTACTGGTCACGTGACTGATCATGCACTGATCACGTAATTAATCCTGCACTGATCACCTGACTCATCATGCACTGATCACGTGGCTGATCACACACGTATCACGTGACTGATCATTCACTGATCACGTGGATATCATGCACTGATCACGTGGCTATCATGCACTGCTACTTGGCTGATCATGCCATGATCACACAGCTACCATGTACTGGTCACGTGACTGATCATGCACTGATCACGTAATTGATCATGCACTGATCACGTGGCTGATCATGCACTGATCACTTGACTGATCATGCACTGATCACGTGACTTATCATGCACTGATCACGTCTAATCATGCACTGATCACATGACTGCCCATGCACTGATCACGTGGATGATCATACACTAATCATGTGACAGATCATGCACTGATCACGTGGCTGATCATGCACTGATACCGTGACTGAGCATGGACTGATCACATGACTATCATGTAGTGATCACGTGACTTAATGGCGCTGATCATGTGACTGATCATGCGCTGATCATGTTTGCTATCATACACTGATCATGTGCCTCTGGAGGCAATAAACAAAGAGCTGAGTAGGCACGAATCAAACAGTCAGCAGGCAATAATCATGGAACTCAGCTGTGAGGAATCATGCTGCTCAGCTGGCAATAATCAAGCAGCTGAGCAGGCAGGAATTACACAGCACAGCTGGCAATTGTCAAGCAGATGACAGGCAGGAATCGTGCAGCTCAGCTGGCAATTGTCAAGCAGATGAGCAGACACTAATCACGCAGCTCAGCAGGCCCGGATCACGTGACTGAGCATGCACTGTTCACGTGGCTGATCATACACGGATCACGTGATTGATCATGCACTGCTCACATGGATATCATGCACTGATCACGTGGCTGATCATACACTGTTCACGTGTCTGACCATGCACTGATCACGTGGCTGATCATACACTGCTCACGTAACTGATCATGCACTGATCACGTAATTGATCATGCACTGATCACGTGGCTGATCATGCACTGTTCACGTGGCTGATCACACACCTGTCACGTGACATAACATGCACTGATCACGTGACTGATCATGCACTGGTCACGTGACTGATCATGCCCTGATCAAGTGGCTATCATGCACTGATCACGTGGTCTGATCATGCAATGATCATGAAGCTACCATGTACCGGTCACGTGACCGAACATACACCCATCAGGTAACTGATCATGCACTGATCACGAGGCTATATTGCACTGTTAACGTGGCTGATCATACACTGATCACCTGCCTGGTCATGCACAGATCAGGTGACTAATCATGAACTCATTACGTAGCTATCATGTACTGATCACCTGGCTGATCATGCAATGATCATGTGGCTATCGTGCAATGATTACGTGTCTATCATGCACTGATCACGTGGCTGGTCATTCACTGATACCGTGACAGAGCATGGACTGATCACATGACTATCATGTAGTGATCACGTGACTTAATGGCACTGATCATGTGACTGATCATGCACTGATCATGTTTGCTTTCATACACTGATCATGTGCCTCTGGAGGCAATAAACAAAGAGCTGAGTAGGCACGAATCACACAGTCAGCAGGCAAAAATCATGGAACTCAGCTGTGAGGAATCATGCTGCTCAGCTGGCAATAATCAAGCAGCTGAGCAGGCAGGAATTACACAGCACAGCTGGCAATTGTCAAGCAGATGACAGGCAGGAATCATGCAGCTCAGCTGGCAATTGTCAAGCAGATGAGCAGACAGTAATCACGCAGCTCAGCAGGCCCTGATCACGTGACTGAGCATAGACTGTTCACCTGGCTGATCATACACTGATCACGTGATTGATCATGCACTGATCACTTGGATATCATGCACTGATCACGTGGCTGATCATACACTGTTCACGTGTCTGACCATGCACTGATCACATGGCTGATCATACACTGCTCACGTAACTGATCATGCACTGATCACGTAATTGATCATGCACTGATCACGTGGCTGATCATGCAATGATCATGTAGCTACAATGTACTGGTCCCGTGAGTGACCATGCACTGATCACGTAATTGATCATGCACTGATCACGTGTCTGATCATGCACTGAACATGTGACTGATCATGCACTGATCACGTGACTGATCATGCACTGATCACGTGGCTATCATGCACTGCTCACGTGGCTGATCATGCAATGATCACGCAGCTACCATGTACTGGTCACATGACTGATCATGCACTGATCACGTAATTGATCATGCACTGATCACGTGGCTTATCATGCATTGATCATGTGACTGATCATGTGCTGATCATGTTTGGTGTCACACACTGATCATGTGCATCTGCAGGCAATGAACAAAGAGCTGAGAAGGCAGGAATCAGTCAGCAGGCTATAATCATGGAACTCAGCTTTGAGAAATCATGCTGCTCAGCTGGCAATAATCAAGTAGATGAGCAGGCAGGAATTATGCAGCACAGGTGGCAATTGTCAAGGAGATGACAGGCAGGAATCGTACAGCTCAGCTGGCAATTGTCAAGCAGATGAGCAGACAGTAATCACGCAGCTCAGCAGGCCCTTATCACGTGACTGAGCATGCACTGTTCACGTGGATGATCACACACCTATCACGTGAATAATCATGCACTGATCACGTGGCTCTCATGCACTGATCACGTGATTTCGCATGCCCTGATCACGTAATTGTATGCACTGCTCACGTGGCTATCATGCACTGATGACGTGGCTGATCATGCACTGACCATGAGACTGAAAATGCACTGATCACGTCTAATCATGCACTGATCACATGACTGCCCATGCACTGATCATGTGGATGATCATACACTAATAATGTGACAGATCATGCACTGATCACGTGGCTGATCATGCACTGATACCGTGACTGAGCATGGACTGATCACATGCCTATCATGTAGTGATCACGTGACTTAATGGCGCTGATCATGTGACTGATCATGCGCTGATCATGTTTGCTATCATACACTGATCATGTGCCTCTGGAGGCAATAAACAAAGAGCTGAGTAGGCACGAATCAAACACTCAGCAGGCAATAATCATGGAACTCAGCTGTGAGGAATCATGCTGCTCAGCTGGCAATAATCAAGCAGCTGAGCAGGCAGAAATTACGCAGCACAGCTGGCAATTGTCAAGCAGATGACAGGCAGGAATCGTGCAGCTCAGCTGGCAATTGTCAAGCAGATGAGCAGACAGTAATCACGCAGCTCAGCAGGCCCTGATCACGTGACTGAGCATGCACTGTACACGTGGCTGATCATACACTTATCACGTGATTGATCATGCACTGATCACTTGGATATCATGCACTGATCACGTGGCTGATCATACACTGTTCACGTGTCTGACCATGCACTGATCACGTGGCTGATCATACACTGCTCACGTAACTGATCATGAACTGATCACGTGGCTGATCATGCACAGATCACGTGACTGTTCATGCACTGATCACGTGACTGATCATGCCCTGATCAAGTGGCTATCATGCACTAATCACGTGGCTGATCATGCAATGATCCTGAAGCTACCATGTACCAGTCACGTGACCGATCATACACCCATCAGGTGACTGATCATGCACTGATCACGTGGCTATATTGCACTGTTAACGTGGCTGATCATACACTGATCACCTGCCTGGTCATGCACAGATCAGGTGACTAATCATGAACTCATTACGTAGCTATCATGTACTGATCACCTGGCTGATCATGCACTGATCATGTGGCTATCGTGCAATGGATACGTGGCTATCATGCACTGATCACGTGGCTGGTCATGCACTGATACCGTGACTGAGCATGGACTGATCACATGACTATCATGTAGTGATCACATGAGTTAATGGCACTGATCATGTGACTCATCATGCGCTGATCATGTTTGCTTTCATACACTGATCATGTGCCTCTGGAGGCAATAAACAAAGAGCTGAGTAGGCACGAATCAAACAGTCAGCAGGCAATAATCATGGAACTCAGCTGTGAGGAATCATGCTGCTCAGCTGGCAATAATCAAGCAGCTGAGCAGGCAGGAATTACACAGCACAGCTGGCAATTGTCAAGCAGATGACAGGCAGGAATCGTGCAGCTCAGCTGGCAATTGTCAAGCAGATGAGCAGACAGTAATCACGCAGCTCAGCAGGCCCTGATCACGTGACTGAGCATAGACTGTTCACCTGGCTGATCATACACTGATCACGTGATTGATCATGCACTGATCACTTGGATATCATGCACTGATCACGTGGCTGATCATACACTGTTCACGTGTCTGACCATGCACTGATCACATGGCTGATCATACACTGCTCACGTAACTGATCATGCACTGATCACGTAATTGATCATGCACTGATCACGTGGCTGATCATGCAATGATCATGTAGCTACAATGTACTGGTCCCGTGAGTGACCATGCACTGATCACGTAATTGATCATGCACTGATCACGTGTCTGATCATGCACTGAACACGTGACTGATCATGCACTGATCACGTGACTGTTCATGCACTGATCACGTGGCTATCATGAACTGCTCATGTCGCTGATCATGCAATGATCACGCAGCTACCATGTACTGGTCACATGACTCATCATGCACTGATCGGGTAATTGATCATGCACTGATCACCTGGCTTATCATGCATTGATCATGTGACTGATCATGTGCTGATCATGTTTTGTGTCACACACTGATCATGTGCATCTGCAGGCAATGAACAAAGAGCTGAGAAGGCAGGAATCAGTCAGCAGGCTATAATCATGGAACTCAGCTTTGAGAAATCATGCTGCTCAGCTGGCAATAATCAAGTAGATGAGCAGGCAGGAATTATGCAGCACAGGTGGCAATTGTCATGGAGATGACAGGCAGGAATCGTACAGCTCAGCTGGCAATTGTCAAGCAGATGAGCAGACACTATCACGCAGCTCAGCACGCCCTGATCACGTGACTGAGCATGCACTGTTCACGTCGCTGATCACACACCTATCACGTGAATGATCATGCACTGATCACGTGGCTCTCATGCACTGATCACGTGATTGCGCATGCACTGATCACGTTATTATATGCACTGCTCACCTGGCTATCATGCACTGATGACGTGGCTGATCATGCACTGATCATGTGACTGATCATGCACTGATCACGTAGCTATCTTGCACTGGTCACTTGGCTGATCATACACTCATCACGGGACTGATTGAGCACTGATTACGGCGCTATCATGCATTGACTACATGACTCCACATGCACTGATCACGTGGATGATCATGCACTGATCACGTGACTGACCATGCACTGATCACGTGACTGATTATGAACTGATCACGTGGCTGATCATGCACTGGTCATGTGGCTGATCATGCACTGATCACATGGCTGATGATACACTGATCACGTGACTGATCATGCACTGATCACGTGACTGATCATGCACTGATCACGAGGCTATCATGCACTGATCACTTGGCTGGTCATACTGAGCACGTGCCTCGTCATGCACTGATCACGTGGCTGATTATGCACTGATCACGTGACTGATCATGCACTGATCACGTGGCTATCATGCAGTGATCACGTGGCAATCATGCACAGATCACATGGCTGATCATGCAATGATCACATAGCTACCATATACTGGTCACGTGACTGATCATGCACTGATCACGTGACTGATCATGCACTGATCACGTGGCTATCATGCAGTGATCACGTGGCTATCATGCACAGATCACATGGCTGATCATACACTGTTCACGTAACTGATCATGCACTGATCACATGGCTGATCATGCACTGTTCACGAGACTCATCATGCACTGATCACGTGGATATCATGCACTGATCACGTGTTTGATCATACACTGTTCACGTGTCTGACCATGCACTGCTCACGTGGCTGATCATACACTGTTCACGTAACTGATCATGCACTGATCACGTGGATATCATGCACTGAACACGTGGCTGAACATGCACTGTTCACAGGGCTTACCACACACCTGTCACGTGACTGATCATGCACTGATCACGTGGCACTCATGCACTGATCACGTGGCTGATCATACTCTGCTCACGTAACTGATCATGCACACATCACGTGGCTATCATGCACTTCTCACCTGGCTGGTCATGCAATGTTCACGTAGCTACCATATACTGGTCACGTGACTGTTCATGCTCAGATCACGTAAATCATCATGCACTGTTCAGTTGGCTGATCATGTACTGATCACGTGACTGATCATGCACTGATCACGTGGCTATCATGCACTTCTCACCTGGCTGGTCATGCAATGTTCACGTAGCTACCATATACTGGTCACGTGACTGTTCATGCTCAGATCACGTAAATCATCATGCACTGTTCAGTTGGCTGATCATGTACTGATCACGTGACTGATCATGCACTGATCACGTGGCTATCATGCACTGCTCACGTGGCTGATCATGCAATGATCACGTAGCAACCATGTACTGGTCACGTGACTGATCATGCACTGATCACGTAATTAATCCTGCACTGATCACCTGACTCATCATGCACTGATCACGTGGCTGATCACACACGTATCACGTGACTGATCATTCACTGATCACGTGGATATCATGCACTGATCACGTGGCTATCATGCACTGCTACTTGGCTGATCATGCCATGATCACACAGCTACCATGTACTGGTCACGTGACTGATCATGCACTGATCACGTAATTGATCATGCACTGATCACGTGGCTGATCATGCACTGATCACTTGACTGATCATGCACTGATCACGTGACTTATCATGCACTGATCACGTCTAATCATGCACTGATCACATGACTGCCCATGCACTGATCACGTGGATGATCATACACTAATCATGTGACAGATCATGCACTGATCACGTGGCTGATCATGCACTGATACCGTGACTGAGCATGGACTGATCACATGACTATCATGTAGTGATCACGTGACTTAATGGCGCTGATCATGTGACTGATCATGCGCTGATCATGTTTGCTATCATACACTGATCATGTGCCTCTGGAGGCAATAAACAAAGAGCTGAGTAGGCACGAATCAAACAGTCAGCAGGCAATAATCATGGAACTCAGCTGTGAGGAATCATGCTGCTCAGCTGGCAATAATCAAGCAGCTGAGCAGGCAGGAATTACACAGCACAGCTGGCAATTGTCAAGCAGATGACAGGCAGGAATCGTGCAGCTCAGCTGGCAATTGTCAAGCAGATGAGCAGACACTAATCACGCAGCTCAGCAGGCCCGGATCACGTGACTGAGCATGCACTGTTCACGTGGCTGATCATACACGGATCACGTGATTGATCATGCACTGCTCACATGGATATCATGCACTGATCACGTGGCTGATCATACACTGTTCACGTGTCTGACCATGCACTGATCACGTGGCTGATCATACACTGCTCACGTAACTGATCATGCACTGATCACGTAATTGATCATGCACTGATCACGTGGCTGATCATGCACTGTTCACGTGGCTGATCACACACCTGTCACGTGACATAACATGCACTGATCACGTGACTGATCATGCACTGGTCACGTGACTGATCATGCCCTGATCAAGTGGCTATCATGCACTGATCACGTGTCTGATCATGCAATGATCATGAAGCTACCATGTACCGGTCACGTGACCGAACATACACCCATCAGGTAACTGATCATGCACTGATCACGAGGCTATATTGCACTGTTAACGTGGCTGATCATACACTGATCACCTGCCTGGTCATGCACAGATCAGGTGACTAATCATGAACTCATTACGTAGCTATCATGTACTGATCACCTGGCTGATCATGCAATGATCATGTGGCTATCGTGCAATGATTACGTGTCTATCATGCACTGATCACGTGGCTGGTCATTCACTGATACCGTGACAGAGCATGGACTGATCACATGACTATCATGTAGTGATCACGTGACTTAATGGCACTGATCATGTGACTGATCATGCACTGATCATGTTTGCTTTCATACACTGATCATGTGCCTCTGGAGGCAATAAACAAAGAGCTGAGTAGGCACGAATCACACAGTCAGCAGGCAAAAATCATGGAACTCAGCTGTGAGGAATCATGCTGCTCAGCTGGCAATAATCAAGCAGCTGAGCAGGCAGGAATTACACAGCACAGCTGGCAATTGTCAAGCAGATGACAGGCAGGAATCATGCAGCTCAGCTGGCAATTGTCAAGCAGATGAGCAGACAGTAATCACGCAGCTCAGCAGGCCCTGATCACGTGACTGAGCATAGACTGTTCACCTGGCTGATCATACACTGATCACGTGATTGATCATGCACTGATCACTTGGATATCATGCACTGATCACGTGGCTGATCATACACTGTTCACGTGTCTGACCATGCACTGATCACATGGCTGATCATACACTGCTCACGTAACTGATCATGCACTGATCACGTAATTGATCATGCACTGATCACGTGGCTGATCATGCAATGATCATGTAGCTACAATGTACTGGTCCCGTGAGTGACCATGCACTGATCACGTAATTGATCATGCACTGATCACGTGTCTGATCATGCACTGAACATGTGACTGATCATGCACTGATCACGTGACTGATCATGCACTGATCACGTGGCTATCATGCACTGCTCACGTGGCTGATCATGCAATGATCACGCAGCTACCATGTACTGGTCACATGACTGATCATGCACTGATCACGTAATTGATCATGCACTGATCACGTGGCTTATCATGCATTGATCATGTGACTGATCATGTGCTGATCATGTTTGGTGTCACACACTGATCATGTGCATCTGCAGGCAATGAACAAAGAGCTGAGAAGGCAGGAATCAGTCAGCAGGCTATAATCATGGAACTCAGCTTTGAGAAATCATGCTGCTCAGCTGGCAATAATCAAGTAGATGAGCAGGCAGGAATTATGCAGCACAGGTGGCAATTGTCAAGGAGATGACAGGCAGGAATCGTACAGCTCAGCTGGCAATTGTCAAGCAGATGAGCAGACAGTAATCACGCAGCTCAGCAGGCCCTTATCACGTGACTGAGCATGCACTGTTCACGTGGATGATCACACACCTATCACGTGAATAATCATGCACTGATCACGTGGCTCTCATGCACTGATCACGTGATTTCGCATGCCCTGATCACGTAATTGTATGCACTGCTCACGTGGCTATCATGCACTGATGACGTGGCTGATCATGCACTGATCACGTAGCTATCTTGCACTGATCACTTGGCTGATCATACACTCATCACGGGACTGATCGTGCACTGATCACGGCGCTATCATGCATTGTCTACATGACTCCACATGCACTGATCACGTGGATGATCATGCACTGATCACGTGACTGATCATGCACTGATCACGTAATTGATCATGCACTATTCACGTGGCTGATCATGCAATGATCACGTGACTGACAATGCACAGATCACGTGACTGATCATCCACTGATCAGTTGGCTATCATGCACTGATTACTTGGCTGATCATACACTGATCACGTGACTGATAATGCACTGATCATCTGGCTATCATGCACTCATTACCTGGCTATCGTGCACTGATCACGTGGTTGATCATGCAATGATCATGTAGCTACCATGTACCGGTCACGTGACTGATCATACACCCATCAGGTGACTAATCATGCACTGATCACGTGGCTATCATGCACTGTTCACGTGGCTGATCATACACTGATCACCTGCCTGGTCATGCACAGATCCCGTGACTAATCATGAACTGATCAGGTAGCAATCATTCACTGGTCACCTGGCTGATCATGCACTGATCACGTGGCTATCATGCAATGATCATGTGGCTATCATGCACTGATCACGTGGCTGATCATGCACTGATACCGTGACTGAGCATGGACTGATCACATGACTTTCATGTAGTGATCACGTGACTTCATGGCGCTGACCATGTGACTGATCATGCGCTGAGCATGTTTGCTATCATACACTGATCATGTGCCCTAGAGGCAATAAACAAAGAGCTGAGTAGGCACGAATCAAACAGTCAGCAGGCAATAATCATGGAACTCAGCTGTGAGGAATCATGCTGCTCAGCTGGCAATAACCAAGCAGCTGAGCAGGCAGGAATTACGCAGCACAGCTGGCAATTGTCAAGCAGATGACAGGCAGGAATCATGCAGCTCAGCTGGCAATTTTCAAGCAGATGACCAGACAGTAATCACACAGCTCAGCAGGCCCTTATCACGTGACTGAGCATGCACTATTCACGTGGCTGATCATACACTGATCACGTGATGATCATGCACTGATCACTTGGATATCATGCACTGATCACGTGGCTGATCATACACTGTTCATGTGTCTGACCATGCACTGATCACGTGGCTGATCATACACTGCTCAGGTAACTAATCATGCACTGATCACGTGGCTATCATGCACTGATCACGTGGCTGAACATGCACGGTTCACGTGGCTGATCACACACCTGTCACGTGACATATCATGCACTGATCACGTGGCACTCATGCACTGATCACGTGGCTGATCATACTCTGCTCACGTAACTGATCATGCACACATCACGTGGCTATCATGCACTGCTCACGTGGCTCGTCAAGGAATGATCACGTAGCTACCATATACTGGTCACGTGACTGATCATGCACAGATCACGTAAATGATCATGCACTGTTCAAGTGACTGATCATGTACTGATCACGTGACTGATCATGCACTGATCACGTGGCAATCATGCTCTGCTAACGTGGCTGATCATGCACTGCTCACGTGACTGATCATGCACTGATCACGTAATTAATCCTGCACTGATCACCTGACTCATCATGCACTGATCACGTGGCTGATCACACACGTATCACGTGACTGATCATGCACTGATCACGTGGCTATCATGCACTAATCACGTGGCTATCATTCACTGATCACGTGGATATCATGCACTGATCACGTGGCTGATCACACACGTATCACATGACTGATCATGCACTGATCACGTGGCTATCATGCACTGATCATGTGGCTGATCATGCAATGATCATGTAGCTACCATGTACTGGTCACGTGACTGATCATGCACTGATCATGTGGCTATCATGCACTGCTACTTGGCTGATCATGCAATGATAACGCAGCTACCATGTACTGGTCACGTGACTGATCATGCACTGATGACGTAATTGATCATGCACTGATCATGTGGCTGATCATGCACTGATCACGTGGCTGATCATGCACTGATCACGTGGCTATCATGCACTTATCACATGGCTGGTCATACACTGATCTTATAGCTACCATGTACCGGTCACGTGAATGATCATACACCCATCAGGTGACTGATCATGCACTGATCACGTGGCTATCATGCACTGACCATGAGACTGAAAATGCACTGATCACGTCTAATCATGCACTGATCACATGACTGCCCATGCACTGATCATGTGGATGATCATACACTAATAATGTGACAGATCATGCACTGATCACGTGGCTGATCATGCACTGATACCGTGACTGAGCATGGACTGATCACATGCCTATCATGTAGTGATCACGTGACTTAATGGCGCTGATCATGTGACTGATCATGCGCTGATCATGTTTGCTATCATACACTGATCATGTGCCTCTGGAGGCAATAAACAAAGAGCTGAGTAGGCACGAATCAAACACTCAGCAGGCAATAATCATGGAACTCAGCTGTGAGGAATCATGCTGCTCAGCTGGCAATAATCAAGCAGCTGAGCAGGCAGAAATTACGCAGCACAGCTGGCAATTGTCAAGCAGATGACAGGCAGGAATCGTGCAGCTCAGCTGGCAATTGTCAAGCAGATGAGCAGACAGTAATCACGCAGCTCAGCAGGCCCTGATCACGTGACTGAGCATGCACTGTACACGTGGCTGATCATACACTTATCACGTGATTGATCATGCACTGATCACTTGGATATCATGCACTGATCACGTGGCTGATCATACACTGTTCACGTGTCTGACCATGCACTGATCACGTGGCTGATCATACACTGCTCACGTAACTGATCATGAACTGATCACGTGGCTGATCATGCACAGATCACGTGACTGTTCATGCACTGATCACGTGACTGATCATGCCCTGATCAAGTGGCTATCATGCACTAATCACGTGGCTGATCATGCAATGATCCTGAAGCTACCATGTACCAGTCACGTGACCGATCATACACCCATCAGGTGACTGATCATGCACTGATCACGTGGCTATATTGCACTGTTAACGTGGCTGATCATACACTGATCACCTGCCTGGTCATGCACAGATCAGGTGACTAATCATGAACTCATTACGTAGCTATCATGTACTGATCACCTGGCTGATCATGCACTGATCATGTGGCTATCGTGCAATGGATACGTGGCTATCATGCACTGATCACGTGGCTGGTCATGCACTGATACCGTGACTGAACATGGACTGATCACATGACTATCATGTAGTGATCACATGAGTTAATGGCACTGATCATGTGACTGATCATGCGCTGATCATGTTTGCTTTCATACACTGATCATGTGCCTCTGGAGGCAATAAACAAAGAGCTGAGTAGGCACGAATCAAACAGTCAGCAGGCAATAATCATGGAACTCAGCTGTGAGGAATCATGCTGCTCAGCTGGCAATAATCAAGCAGCTGAGCAGGCAGGAATTACACAGCACAGCTGGCAATTGTCAAGCAGATGACAGGCAGGAATCGTGCAGCTCAGCTGGCAATTGTCAAGCAGATGAGCAGACAGTAATCACGCAGCTCAGCAGGCCCTGATCACGTGACTGAGCATAGACTGTTCACCTGGCTGATCATACACTGATCACGTGATTGATCATGCACTGATCACTTGGATATCATGCACTGATCACGTGGCTGATCATACACTGTTCACGTGTCTGACCATGCACTGATCACATGGCTGATCATACACTGCTCACGTAACTGATCATGCACTGATCACGTAATTGATCATGCACTGATCACGTGGCTGATCATGCAATGATCATGTAGCTACAATGTACTGGTCCCGTGAGTGACCATGCACTGATCACGTAATTGATCATGCACTGATCACGTGTCTGATCATGCACTGAACACATGACTGATCATGCACTGATCACGTGACTGTTCATGCACTGATCACGTGGCTATCATGAACTGCTCATGTCGCTGATCATGCAATGATCACGCAGCTACCATGTACTGGTCACATGACTGATCATGCACTGATCGGGTAATTGATCATGCACTGATCACCTGGCTTATCATGCATTAATCATGTGACTGATCATGTGCTGATCATGTTTTGTGTCACACACTGATCATGTGCATCTGCAGGCAATGAACAAAGAGCTGAGAAGGCAGGAATCAGTCAGCAGGCTATAATCATGGAACTCAGCTTTGAGAAATCATGCTGCTCAGCTGGCAATAATCAAGTAGATGAGCAGGCAGGAATTATGCAGCACAGGTGGCAATTGTCATGGAGATGACAGGCAGGAATCGTACAGCTCAGCTGGCAATTGTCAAGCAGATGAGCAGACACTATCACGCAGCTCAGCACGCCCTGATCACGTGACTGAGCATGCACTGTTCACGTCGCTGATCACACACCTATCACGTGAATGATCATGCACTGATCACGTGGCTCTCATGCACTGATCACGTGATTGCGCATGCACTGATCACGTTATTATATGCACTGCTCACCTGGCTATCATGCACTGATGACGTGGCTGATCATGCACTGATCATGTGACTGATCATGCACTGATCACGTAGCTATCTTGCACTGGTCACTTGGCTGATCATACACTCATCACGGGACTGATTGAGCACTGATTACGGCGCTATCATGCATTGACTACATGACTCCACATGCACTGATCACGTGGATGATCATGCACTGATCACGTGACTGACCATGCACTGATCACGTGACTGATTATGAACTGATCACGTGGCTGATCATGCACTGGTCATGTGGCTGATCATGCACTGATCACATGGCTGATGATACACTGATCACGTGACTGATCATGCACTGATCACGTGACTGATCATGCACTGATCACGAGGCTATCATGCACTGATCACTTGGCTGGTCATACTGAGCACGTGCCTCGTCATGCACTGATCACGTGGCTGATTATGCACTGATCACGTGACTGATCATGCACTGATCACGTGGCTATCATGCAGTGATCACGTGGCAATCATGCACAGATCACATGGCTGATCATGCAATGATCACATAGCTACCATATACTGGTCACGTGACTGATCATGCACTGATCACGTGACTGATCATGCACTGATCACGTGGCACTCATGCACTGATCACGTGGCTGATCATACTCTGCTCACGTAACTGATCATGCACACATCACGTGGCTATCATGCACTTCTCACCTGGCTGGTCATGCAATGTTCACGTAGCTACCATATAATGGTCACGTGACTGTTCATGCTCAGATCACGTAAATCATCATGCACTGTTCAGTTGGCTGATCATGTACTGATCACGTGACTGATCATGCACTGATCACGTGGCTATCATGCACTGCTCACGTGGCTGATCATGCAATGATCACGTAGCAACCATGTACTGGTCACGTGACTGATCATGCACTGATCACGTAATTAATCCTGCACTGATCACCTGACTCATCATGCACTGATCACGTGGCTGATCACACACGTATCACGTGACTGATCATGCACTGATCACGTGGCTATCATGCACTAATCACGTGGCTATCATTCACTGATCACGTGGATATCATGCACTGATCACGTGGCTATCATGCACTGCTACTTGGCTGATCATGCCATGATCACACAGCTACCATGTACTGGTCACGTGACTGATCATGCACTGATCACTTGACTGATCATGCACTGATCACGTGACTTATCATGCACTGATCACGTCTAATCATGCACTGATCACATGACTGCCCATGCACTGATCACGTGGATGATCATACACTAATCATGTGACAGATCATGCACTGATCACGTGGCTGATCATGCACTGATACCGTGACTGAGCATGGACTGATCACATGACTATCATGTAGTGATCACGTGACTTAATGGCGCTGATCATGTGACTGATCATGCGCTGATCATGTTTGCTATCATACACTGATCATGTGCCTCTGGAGGCAATAAACAAAGAGCTGAGTAGGCACGAATCAAACACTCAGCAGGCAATAATCATGGAACTCAGCTGTGAGGAATCATGCTGCTCAGCTGGCAATAATCAAGCAGCTGAGCAGGCAGAAATTACGCAGCACAGCTGGCAATTGTCAAGCAGATGACAGGCAGGAATCGTGCAGCTCAGCTGGCAATTGTCAAGCAGATGAGCAGACAGTAATCACGCAGCTCAGCAGGCCCTGATCACGTGACTGAGCATGCACTGTACACGTGGCTGATCATACACTTATCACGTGATTGATCATGCACTGATCACTTGGATATCATGCACTGATCACGTGGCTGATCATACACTGTTCACGTGTCTGACCATGCACTGATCACGTGGCTGATCATACACTGCTCACGTAACTGTTCATGCACTGATCACGTGGCTGATCATACACTGTTCACGTAACTGATCATGCACTGATCACGTGGATATCATGCACTGAACACGTGGCTGAACATGCACTGTTCACGTGGCTTACCACACACCTGTCACGTGACTGATCATGCACTGATCACGTGGCACTCATGCACTGATCACGTGGCTGATCATACTCTGCTCACGTAACTGATCATGCACACATCACGTGGCAATCATGCACAGATCACATGGCTGATCATGCAATGATCACATAGCTACCATATACTGGTCACGTGACTGATCATGCACTGATCACGTGACTGATCATGCACTGATCACGTGGCTATCATGCAGTGATCACGTGGCTATCATGCACAGATCACATGGCTGATCATACACTGTTCACGAGACTCATCATGCACTGATCACGTGGATATCATGCACTGATCACGTGTTTGATCATACACTGTTCACGTGTCTGACCATGCACTGCTCACGTGGCTGATCATACACTGTTCACGTAACTGTTCATGCACTGATCACGTGGATATCATGCACTGAACACGTGGCTGAACATGCACTCTTCACGTGGCTTACCACACACCTGTCACGTGACTGATCATGCACTGATCACGTGGCACTCATGCACTGATCACGTGGCTGATCATACTCTGCTCACGTAACTGATCATGCACACATCACGTGGCTATCATGCACTTCTCACCTGGCTGGTCATGCAATGTTCTCGTAGCTACCATATACTGGTCACGTGACTGTTCATGCTCAGATCACGTAAATCATCATGCACTGTTCAGTTGGCTGATCATGTACTGATCACGTGACTGATCATGCACTGATCACGTGGCTATCATGCACTGCTCACGTGGCTGATCATGCAATGATAACGTAGCAACCATGTACTGGTCACGTGACTGATCATGCACTGATCACGTAATTAATCCTGCACTGATCACCTGACTCATCATGCACTGATCACGTGGCTGATCACACACGTATCACGTGACTGATCATGCACTGATCACGTGGCTATCATGCACTAATCACGTGGCTATCATTCACTGATCACGTGGATATCATGCACTGATCACGTGGCTATCATGCACTGCTACTTGGCTGATCATGCCATGATCACACAGCTACCATGTACTGGTCACGTGACTGATCATGCACTGATCACGTAATTGATCATGCACTGATCACGTGGCTGATCATGCACTGATCACTTGACTGATCATGCACTGATCACGTCTAATCATGCACTGATCACATGACTGCCCATGCACTGATCACGTGGATGATCATACACTAATCATGTGACAGATCATGCACTGATCACGTGGCTGATCATGCACTGATACCGTGACTGAACATGGACTGATCACATGACTATCATGTAGTGATCACGTGACTTAATGGCGCTGATCATGTGACTGATCATGCGCTGATCATGTTTGCTATCATACACTGATCATGTGCCTATGGAGGCAATAAACAAAGAGCTGAGTAGGCACGAATCAAACAGTCAGCAGGCAATAATCATGGAACTCAGCTGTGAGGAATCATGCTGCTCAGCTGGCAATAATCAAGCAGCTGAGCAGGCAGGAATTACGCAGCACAGCTGGCAATTGTCAAGCAGATGACAGGCAGGAATCGTGCAGCTCAGCTGGCAATTGTCAACCAGATGAGCAGACAGTAATCACGCAGCTCAGCAGGCCCTGATCACGTGACTGAGCATGCACTGTACACGTGGCTGATCATACACTTATCACGTGATTGATCATGCACTGATCACTTGGATATCATGCACTGATCACGTGGCTGATCATACACTGTTCACGTGTCTGACCATGCACTGATCACGTGGCTGATCATACACTGTTCACGTAACTGATCATGCACTGATCACGTGGATATCATGCACTGAACACGTGACTGATCATACACTGTTCACGTGTCTGACCATGCACTGATCACGTGGCTGATCATACACTGTTCACGTAACTGATCATGAACTGATCACGTGGCTATCATGCACTGATCACGTGACTGATCATGCACTGGTCACGTGACTGATCATGCCCTGATCAAGTGGCTATCATGCACTGATCACGTGTCTGATCATGCAATGATCATGAAGCTACCATGTACCGGTCACGTGACCGAACATACACCCATCAGGTAACTGATCATGCACTGATCACGAGGCTATATTGCACTGTTAACTTGGCTGATCATACACTGATCACCTGCCTGGTCATGCACAGATCAGGTGACTAATCATGAACTCATTACGTAGCTATCATGTACTGATCACCTGGCTGATCATGCAATGATCATGTGGCTATCCTGCAATGATTACGTGGCTATCATGCACTGATCACGTGGCTGGTCATGCACTGATACCGTGACAGAGCATGGACTGATCACATGACTATCATGTAGTGATCACGTGACTTAATGGCACTGATCATGTGACTGATCATGCACTGATCATGTTTGCTTTCATACACTGATCATGTGCCTCTGGAGGCAATAAACAAAGAGCTGAGTAGGCACGAATCACACAGTCAGCAGGCAAAAATCATGGAACTCAGCTGTGAGGAATCATGCTGCTCAGCTGGCAATAATCAAGCAGCTGAGCAGGCAGGAATTACGCAGCACAGCTGGCAATTGTCAAGCAGATGACAGGCAGGATTCACGCAGCTCAGCAGGCCCTGATCACGTGACTGAGCATAGACTGTTCCCCTGGCTGATCATACACTGATCACGTGATTGATCATGCACTGATCACTTGGATATCATGCACTGATCACGTGGCTGATCATACACTGTTCACGTGTCTGACCATGCACTGATCACATGGCTGATCATACACTGCTCACGTAACTGATCATGCACTGATCACGTAATTGATCATGCACTGATCACGTGGCTGATCATGCAATGATCATGTAGCTACAATGTACTGGTCCCGTGAGTGACCATGCACTGATCACGTAATTGATCATGCACTGATCACGTGTCTGATCATGCACTGAACACGTGACTGATCATGCACTGATCACGTGACTGTTCATGCACTGATCACGTGGCTATCATGAACTGCTCATGTCGCTGATCATGCAATGATCACGCAGCTACCATGTACTGGTCACATGACTGATCAGGCACTGATCGGGTAATTGATCATGCACTGATCACCTGGCTTATCATGCATTGATCATGTGACTGATCATGTGCTGATCATGTTTGGTGTCACACACTGATCATGTGCATCTGCAGGCAATGAACAAAGAGCTGAGAAGGCAGGAATCAGTCAGCAGGCTATAATCATGGAACTCAGCTTTGAGAAATCATGCTGCTCAGCTGGCAATAATCAAGTAGATGAGCAGGCAGGAATTATGCAGCACAGGTGGCAATTGTCAAGGAGATGACAGGCAGGAATCGTACAGCTCAGCTGGCAATTGTCAAGCAGATGAGCAGACAGTAATCACGCAGCTCAGCAGGCCCTTATCACGTGACTGAGCATGCACTGTTCACGTGGATGATCACACACCTATCACGTGAATAATCATGCACTGATCACGTGGCTCTCATGCACTGATCACGTGATTTCGCATGCCCTGATCACGTAATTGTATGCACTGCTCACGTGGCTATCATGCACTGATGACGTGGCTGATCATGCACTGATCACGTAGCTATCTTGCACTGATCACTTGGCTGATCATACACTCATCACGGGACTGATCGTGCACTGATCACGGCGCTATCATGCATTGTCTACATGACTCCACATGCACTGATCACGTGGATGATCATGCACTGATCACGTGACTGATCATGCACTGATCACGTAATTGATCATGCACTATTCACGTGGCTGATCATGCAATGATCACGTGACTGACAATGCACAGATCACGTGACTGATCATCCACTGATCAGTTGGCTATCATGCACTGATTACTTGGCTGATCATACACTGATCACGTGACTGATAATGCACTGATCATCTGGCTATCATGCACTCATTACCTGGCTATCGTGCACTGATCACGTGGTTGATCATGCAATGATCATGTAGCTACCATGTACCGGTCACGTGACTGATCATACACCCATCAGGTGACTAATCATGCACTGATCACGTGGCTATCATGCACTGTTCACGTGGCTGATCATACACTGATCACCTGCCTGGTCATGCACAGATCAGGTGACTAATCATGAACTCATTACGTAGCTATCATGTACTGATCACCTGGCTGATCATGCACTGATCATGTGGCTATCGTGCAATGGATACGTGGCTATCATGCACTGATCACGTGGCTGGTCATGCACTGATACCGTGACTGAACATGGACTGATCACATGACTATCATGTAGTGATCACATGAGTTAATGGCACTGACCATGTGACTGATCATGCGCTGAGCATGTTTGCTATCATACACTGATCATGTGCCCTAGAGGCAATAAACAAAGAGCTGAGTAGGCACGAATCAAACAGTCAGCAGGCAATAATCATGGAACTCAGCTGTGAGGAATCATGCTGCTCAGCTGGCAATAACCAAGCAGCTGAGCAGGCAGGAATTACGCAGCACAGCTGGCAATTGTCAAGCAGATGACAGGCAGGAATCATGCAGCTCAGCTGGCAATTTTCAAGCAGATGACCAGACAGTAATCACACAGCTCAGCAGGCCCTTATCACGTGACTGAGCATGCACTATTCACGTGGCTGATCATACACTGATCACGTGATGATCATGCACTGATCACTTGGATATCATGCACTGATCACGTGGCTGATCACACAGTGTTCATGTGTCTGACCATGCACTGATCACGTGGCTGATCATACACTGCTCAGGTAACTAATCATGCACTGATCACGTGGCTATCATGCACTGATAACGTGGCTGAACATGCACGGTTCACGTGGCTGATCACACACCTGTCACGTGACATATCATGCACTGATCACGTGGCACTCATGCACTGATCACGTGGCTGATCATACTCTGCTCACGTAACTGATCATGCACACATCACGTGGCTATCATGCACTGCTCACGTGGCTCGTCAAGGAATGATCACGTAGCTACCATATACTGGTCACGTGACTGATCATGCACAGATCACGTAAATGATCATGCACTGTTCAAGTGACTGATCATGTACTGATCACGTGACTGACCATGCACTGATCACGTGGCAATCATGCTCTGCTAACGTGGCTGATCATGCACTGCTCACGTGACTGATCATGCACTGATCACGTAATTAATCCTGCACTGATCACCTGACTCATCATGCACTGATCACGTGGCTGATAACACACGTATCACGTGACTGATCATGCACTGATCACGTGGCTATCATGCACTGATCATGTGGCTGATCATGCAATGATCATGTAGCTACCATGTACTGGTCACGTGACTGATCATGCACTGATCACGTAATTGATCATGCACTGATCACGTGGCTGATCATGCACTGAACACGTGAATAATCATGCACTGATCACGTGACTGATCATGCACTGATCATGTGGCTATCATGCACTGCTACTTGGCTGATCATGCAATGATAACGCAGCTACCATGTACTGGTCACGTGACTGATCATGCACTGATGACGTAATTGATCATGCACTGATCATGTGGCTGATCATGCACTGATCACGTGGCTGATCATGCACTGATCACGTGGCTATCATGCACTTATCACATGGCTGGTCATACACTGATCTTATAGCTACCATGTACCGGTCACGTGAATGATCATACACCCATCAGGTGACTGATCATGCACTGATCACGTGGCTGATCATGCACTGAACACGTGTATATCATGCACTGATCACGTGGCTGATCACACACGTATCACATGACTGATCATGCACTGATCACGTGGCTATCATGCACTGATCATGTGGCTGATCATGCAATGATCATGTAGCTACCATGTACTGGTCACGTGACTGATCATGCACTGATCACGTAATTGATCATGCACTGATCACGTGGCTGATCATGCACTGAACACGTGAATAATCATGCACTGATCACGTGACTGATCATGCACTGATCATGTGGCTATCATGCACTGCTACTTGGCTGATCATGCAATGATAACGCAGCTACCATGTACTGGTCACGTGACTGATCATGCACTGATGACGTAATTGATCATGCACTGATCATGTGGCTGATCATGCACTGATCACGTGGCTGATCATGCACTGATCACGTGGCTATCATGCACTTATCACATGGCTGGTCATACACTGATCTTATAGCTACCATGTACCGGTCACGTGAATGATCATACACCCATCAGGTGACTGATCATGCACTGATCACGTGGCTATCATGCACTGACCATGAGACTGAAAATGCACTGATCACGTCTAATCATGCACTGATCACATGACTGCCCATGCACTGATCATGTGGATGATCATACACTAATAATGTGACAGATCATGCACTGATCACGTGGCTGATCATGCACTGATACCGTGACTGAGCATGGACTGATCACATGCCTATCATGTAGTGATCACGTGACTTAATGGCGCTGATCATGTGACTGATCATGCGCTGATCATGTTTGCTATCATACACTGATCATGTGCCTCTGGAGGCAATAAACAAAGAGCTGAGTAGGCACGAATCAAACACTCAGCAGGCAATAATCATGGAACTCAGCTGTGAGGAATCATGCTGCTCAGCTGGCAATAATCAAGCAGCTGAGCAGGCAGAAATTACGCAGCACAGCTGGCAATTGTCAAGCAGATGACAGGCAGGAATCGTGCAGCTCAGCTGGCAATTGTCAAGCAGATGAGCAGACAGTAATCACGCAGCTCAGCAGGCCCTGATCACGTGACTGAGCATGCACTGTACACGTGGCTGATCATACACTTATCACGTGATTGATCATGCACTGATCACTTGGATATCATGCACTGATCACGTGGCTGATCATACACTGTTCACGTGTCTGACCATGCACTGATCACGTGGCTGATCATACACTGCTCACGTAACTGATCATGAACTGATCACGTGGCTGATCATGCACAGATCACGTGACTGTTCATGCACTGATCACGTGACTGATCATGCCCTGATCAAGTGGCTATCATGCACTAATCACGTGGCTGATCATGCAATGATCATGAAGCTACCATGTACCAGTCACGTGACCGATCATACACCCATCAGGTGACTGATCATGCACTGATCACGTGGCTATATTGCACTGTTAACGTGGCTGATCATACACTGATCACCTGCCTGGTCATGCACAGATCAGGTGACTAATCATGAACTCATTACGTAGCTATCATGTACTGATCACCTGGCTGATCATGCACTGATCATGTGGCTATCGTGCAATGGATACGTGGCTATCATGCACTGATCACGTGGCTGGTCATGCACTGATACCATGACTGAACATGGACTGATCACATGACTATCATGTAGTGATCACATGAGTTAATGGCACTGATCATGTGACTGATCATGCGCTGATCATGTTTGCTTTCATACACTGATCATGTGCCTCTGGAGGCAATAAAAAAAGAGCTGAGTAGGCACGAATCAAACAGTCAGCAGGCAATAATCATGGAACTCAGCTGTGAGGAATCATGCTGCTCAGCTGGCAATAATCAAGCAGCTGAGCAGGCAGGAATTACACAGCACAGCTGGCAATTGTCAAGCAGATGACAGGCAGGAATCATGCAGCTCAGCTGGCAATTGTCAAGCAGATGAGCAGACAGTAATCACGCAGCTCAGCAGGCCCTGATCACGTGACTGAGCATAGACTGTTCACCTGGCTGATCATACACTGATCACGTGACTGATCATGCACTGATCACGTGACTGTTCATGCACTGATCACGTGGCTATCATGAACTGCTCATGTCGCTGATCATGCAATGATCACGCAGCTACCATGTACTGGTCACATGACTGATCATGCACTGATCGGGTAATTGATCATGCACTGATCACCTGGCTTATCATGCATTGATCATGTGACTGATCATGTGCTGATCATGTTTTGTGTCACACACTGATCATGTGCATCTGCAGGCAATGAACAAAGAGCTGAGAAGGCAGGAATCAGTCAGCAGGCTATAATCATGGAACTCAGCTTTGAGAAATCATGCTGCTCAGCTGGCAATAATCAAGTAGATGAGCAGGCAGGAATTATGCAGCACAGGTGGCAATTGTCATGGAGATGACAGGCAGGAATCGTACAGCTCAGCTGGCAATTGTCAAGCAGATGAGCAGACACTATCACGCAGCTCAGCACGCCCTGATCACGTGACTGAGCATGCACTGTTCACGTCGCTGATCACACACCTATCACGTGAATGATCATGCACTGATCACGTGGCTCTCATGCACTGATCACGTGATTGCGCATGCACTGATCACGTTATTATATGCACTGCTCACCTGGCTATCATGCACTGATGACGTGGCTGATCATGCACTGATCATGTGACTGATCATGCACTGATCACGTAGCTATCTTGCACTGGTCACTTGGCTGATCATACACTCATCACGGGACTGATTGAGCACTGATTACGGCGCTATCATGCATTGACTACATGACTCCACATGCACTGATCACGTGGATGATCATGCACTGATCACGTGACTGACCATGCACTGATCACGTGACTGATTATGAACTGATCACGTGGCTGATCATGCACTGGTCATGTGGCTGATCATGCACTGATCACATGGCTGATGATACACTGATCACGTGACTGATCATGCACTGATCACGTGACTGATCATGCACTGATCACGAGGCTATCATGCACTGATCACTTGGCTGGTCATACTGAGCACGTGCCTCGTCATGCACTGATCACGTGGCTGATTATGCACTGATCACGTGACTGATCATGCACTGATCACGTGGCTATCATGCAGTGATCACGTGGCAATCATGCACAGATCACATGGCTGATCATGCAATGATCACATAGCTACCATATACTGGTCACGTGACTGATCATGCACTGATCACGTGACTGATCATGCACTGATCACGTGGCACTCATGCACTGATCACGTGGCTGATCATACTCTGCTCACGTAACTGATCATGCACACATCACGTGGCTATCATGCACTTCTCACCTGGCTGGTCATGCAATGTTCACGTAGCTACCATATACTGGTCACGTGACTGTTCATGCTCAGATCACGTAAATCATCATGCACTGTTCAGTTGGCTGATCATGTACTGATCACGTGACTGATCATGCACTGATCACGTGGCTATCATGCACTGCTCACGTGGCTGATCATGCAATGATCACGTAGCAACCATGTACTGGTCACGTGACTGATCATGCACTGATCACGTAATTAATCCTGCACTGATCACCTGACTCATCATGCACTGATCACGTGGCTGATCACACACGTATCACGTGACTGATCATGCACTGATCACGTGGCTATCATGCACTAATCACGTGGCTATCATTCACTGATCACGTGGATATCATGCACTGATCACGTGGCTATCATGCACTGCTACTTGGCTGATCATGCCATGATCACACAGCTACCATGTACTGGTCACGTGACTGATCATGCACTGATCACTTGACTGATCATGCACTGATCACGTGACTTATCATGCACTGATCACGTCTAATCATGCACTGATCACATGACTGCCCATGCACTGATCACGTGGATGATCATACACTAATCATGTGACAGATCATGCACTGATCACGTGGCTGATCATGCACTGATACCGTGACTGAGCATGGACTGATCACATGACTATCATGTAGTGATCACGTGACTTAATGGCGCTGATCATGTGACTGATCATGCGCTGATCATGTTTGCTATCATACACTGATCATGTGCCTCTGGAGGCAATAAACAAAGAGCTGAGTAGGCACGAATCAAACACTCAGCAGGCAATAATCATGGAACTCAGCTGTGAGGAATCATGCTGCTCAGCTGGCAATAATCAAGCAGCTGAGCAGGCAGAAATTACGCAGCACAGCTGGCAATTGTCAAGCAGATGACAGGCAGGAATCGTGCAGCTCAGCTGGCAATTGTCAAGCAGATGAGCAGACAGTAATCACGCAGCTCAGCAGGCCCTGATCACGTGACTGAGCATGCACTGTACACGTGGCTGATCATACACTTATCACGTGATTGATCATGCACTGATCACTTGGATATCATGCACTGATCACGTGGCTGATCATACACTGTTCACGTGTCTGACCATGCACTGATCACGTGGCTGATCATACACTGCTCACGTAACTGTTCATGCACTGATCACGTGGCTGATCATACACTGTTCACGTAACTGATCATGCACTGATCACGTGGATATCATGCACTGAACACGTGGCTGAACATGCACTGTTCACGTGGCTTACCACACACCTGTCACGTGACTGATCATGCACTGATCACGTGGCACTCATGCACTGATCACGTGGCTGATCATACTCTGCTCACGTAACTGATCATGCACACATCACGTGGCAATCATGCACAGATCACATGGCTGATCATGCAATGATCACATAGCTACCATATACTGGTCACGTGACTGATCATGCACTGATCACGTGACTGATCATGCACTGATCACGTGGCTATCATGCAGTGATCACGTGGCTATCATGCACAGATCACATGGCTGATCATACACTGTTCACGAGACTCATCATGCACTGATCACGTGGATATCATGCACTGATCACGTGTTTGATCATACACTGTTCACGTGTCTGACCATGCACTGCTCACGTGGCTGATCATACACTGTTCACGTAACTGATCATGCACTGATCACGTGGATATCATGCACTGAACACGTGGCTGAACATGCACTCTTCACGTGGCTTACCACACACCTGTCACGTGACTGATCATGCACTGATCACGTGGCACTCATGCACTGATCACGTGGCTGATCATACTCTGCTCACGTAACTGATCATGCACACATCACGTGGCTATCATGCACTTCTCACCTGGCTGGTCATGCAATGTTCTCGTAGCTACCATATACTGGTCACGTGACTGTTCATGCTCAGATCACGTAAATCATCATGCACTGTTCAGTTGGCTGATCATGTACTGATCACGTGACTGATCATGCACTGATCACGTGGCTATCATGCACTGCTCACGTGGCTGATCATGCAATGATCACGTAGCAACCATGTACTGGTCACGTGACTGATCATGCACTGATCACGTAATTAATCCTGCACTGATCACCTGACTCATCATGCACTGATCACGTGGCTGATCACACACGTATCACGTGACTGATCATGCACTGATCACGTGGCTATCATGCACTAATCACGTGGCTATCATTCACTGATCACGTGGATATCATGCACTGATCACGTGGCTATCATGCACTGCTACTTGGCTGATCATGCCATGATCACACAGCTACCATGTACTGGTCACGTGACTGATCATGCACTGATCACGTAATTGATCATGCACTGATCACGTGGCTGATCATGCACTGATCACTTGACTGATCATGCACTGATCACGTCTAATCATGCACTGATCACATGACTGCCCATGCACTGATCACGTGGATGATCATACACTAATCATGTGACAGATCATGCACTGATCACGTGGCTGATCATGCACTGATACCGTGACTGAACATGGACTGATCACATGACTATCATGTAGTGATCACGTGACTTAATGGCGCTGATCATGTGACTGATCATGCGCTGATCATGTTTGCTATCATACACTGATCATGTGCCTATGGAGGCAATAAACAAAGAGCTGAGTAGGCACGAATCAAACAGTCAGCAGGCAATAATCATGGAACTCAGCTGTGAGGAATCATGCTGCTCAGCTGGCAATAATCAAGCAGCTGAGCAGGCAGGAATTACGCAGCACAGCTGGCAATTGTCAAGCAGATGACAGGCAGGAATCGTGCAGCTCAGCTGGCAATTGTCAACCAGATGAGCAGACAGTAATCACGCAGCTCAGCAGGCCCTGATCACGTGACTGAGCATGCACTGTACACGTGGCTGATCATACACTTATCACGTGATTGATCATGCACTGATCACTTGGATATCATGCACTGATCACGTGGCTGATCATACACTGTTCACGTGTCTGACCATGCACTGATCACGTGGCTGATCATACACTGTTCACGTAACTGATCATGCACTGATCACGTGGATATCATGCACTGAACACGTGACTGATCATACACTGTTCACGTGTCTGACCATGCACTGATCACGTGGCTGATCATACACTGTTCACGTAACTGATCATGAACTGATCACGTGGCTATCATGCACTGATCACGTGACTGATCATGCACTGGTCACGTGACTGATCATGCCCTGATCAAGTGGCTATCATGCACTGATCACGTGTCTGATCATGCAATGATCATGAAGCTACCATGTACCGGTCACGTGACCGAACATACACCCATCAGGTAACTGATCATGCACTGATCACGAGGCTATATTGCACTGTTAACTTGGCTGATCATACACTGATCACCTGCCTGGTCATGCACAGATCAGGTGACTAATCATGAACTCATTACGTAGCTATCATGTACTGATCACCTGGCTGATCATGCAATGATCATGTGGCTATCCTGCAATGATTACGTGGCTATCATGCACTGATCACGTGGCTGGTCATGCACTGATACCGTGACAGAGCATGGACTGATCACATGACTATCATGTAGTGATCACGTGACTTAATGGCACTGATCATGTGACTGATCATGCACTGATCATGTTTGCTTTCATACACTGATCATGTGCCTCTGGAGGCAATAAACAAAGAGCTGAGTAGGCACGAATCACACAGTCAGCAGGCAAAAATCATGGAACTCAGCTGTGAGGAATCATGCTGCTCAGCTGGCAATAATCAAGCAGCTGAGCAGGCAGGAATTACGCAGCACAGCTGGCAATTGTCAAGCAGATGACAGGCAGGATTCACGCAGCTCAGCAGGCCCTGATCACGTGACTGAGCATAGACTGTTCACCTGGCTGATCATACACTGATCACGTGATTGATCATGCACTGATCACTTGGATATCATGCACTGATCACGTGGCTGATCATACACTGTTCACGTGTCTGACCATGCACTGATCACATGGCTGATCATACACTGCTCACGTAACTGATCATGCACTGATCACGTAATTGATCATGCACTGATCACGTGGCTGATCATGCAATGATCATGTAGCTACAATGTACTGGTCCCGTGAGTGACCATGCACTGATCACGTAATTGATCATGCACTGATCACGTGTCTGATCATGCACTGAACACGTGACTGATCATGCACTGATCACGTGACTGTTCATGCACTGATCACGTGGCTATCATGAACTGCTCATGTCGCTGATCATGCAATGATCACGCAGCTACCATGTACTGGTCACATGACTGATCAGGCACTGATCGGGTAATTGATCATGCACTGATCACCTGGCTTATCATGCATTGATCATGTGACTGATCATGTGCTGATCATGTTTGGTGTCACACACTGATCATGTGCATCTGCAGGCAATGAACAAAGAGCTGAGAAGGCAGGAATCAGTCAGCAGGCTATAATCATGGAACTCAGCTTTGAGAAATCATGCTGCTCAGCTGGCAATAATCAAGTAGATGAGCAGGCAGGAATTATGCAGCACAGGTGGCAATTGTCAAGGAGATGACAGGCAGGAATCGTACAGCTCAGCTGGCAATTGTCAAGCAGATGAGCAGACAGTAATCACGCAGCTCAGCAGGCCCTTATCACGTGACTGAGCATGCACTGTTCACGTGGATGATCACACACCTATCACGTGAATAATCATGCACTGATCACGTGGCTCTCATGCACTGATCACGTGATTTCGCATGCCCTGATCACGTAATTGTATGCACTGCTCACGTGGCTATCATGCACTGATGACGTGGCTGATCATGCACTGATCACGTAGCTATCTTGCACTGATCACTTGGCTGATCATACACTCATCACGGGACTGATCGTGCACTGATCACGGCGCTATCATGCATTGTCTACATGACTCCACATGCACTGATCACGTGGATGATCATGCACTGATCACGTGACTGATCATGCACTGATCACGTAATTGATCATGCACTATTCACGTGGCTGATCATGCAATGATCACGTGACTGACAATGCACAGATCACGTGACTGATCATCCACTGATCAGTTGGCTATCATGCACTGATTACTTGGCTGATCATACACTGATCACGTGACTGATAATGCACTGATCATCTGGCTATCATGCACTCATTACCTGGCTATCGTGCACTGATCACGTGGTTGATCATGCAATGATCATGTAGCTACCATGTACCGGTCACGTGACTGATCATACACCCATCAGGTGACTAATCATGCACTGATCACGTGGCTATCATGCACTGTTCACGTGGCTGATCATACACTGATCACCTGCCTGGTCATGCACAGATCAGGTGACTAATCATGAACTCATTACGTAGCTATCATGTACTGATCACCTGGCTGATCATGCACTGATCATGTGGCTATCGTGCAATGGATACGTGGCTATCATGCACTGATCACGTGGCTGGTCATGCACTGATACCGTGACTGAACATGGACTGATCACATGACTATCATGTAGTGATCACATGAGTTAATGGCACTGACCATGTGACTGATCATGCGCTGAGCATGTTTGCTATCATACACTGATCATGTGCCCTAGAGGCAATAAACAAAGAGCTGAGTAGGCACGAATCAAACAGTCAGCAGGCAATAATCATGGAACTCAGCTGTGAGGAATCATGCTGCTCAGCTGGCAATAACCAAGCAGCTGAGCAGGCAGGAATTACGCAGCACAGCTGGCAATTGTCAAGCAGATGACAGGCAGGAATCATGCAGCTCAGCTGGCAATTTTCAAGCAGATGACCAGACAGTAATCACACAGCTCAGCAGGCCCTTATCACGTGACTGAGCATGCACTATTCACGTGGCTGATCATACACTGATCACGTGATGATCATGCACTGATCACTTGGATATCATGCACTGATCACGTGGCTGATCACACAGTGTTCATGTGTCTGACCATGCACTGATCACGTGGCTGATCATACACTGCTCAGGTAACTAATCATGCACTGATCACGTGGCTATCATGCACTGATAACGTGGCTGAACATGCACGGTTCACGTGGCTGATCACACACCTGTCACGTGACATATCATGCACTGATCACGTGGCACTCATGCACTGATCACGTGGCTGATCATACTCTGCTCACGTAACTGATCATGCACACATCACGTGGCTATCATGCACTGCTCACGTGGCTCGTCAAGGAATGATCACGTAGCTACCATATACTGGTCACGTGACTGATCATGCACAGATCACGTAAATGATCATGCACTGTTCAAGTGACTGATCATGTACTGATCACGTGACTGATCATGCACTGATCACGTGGCAATCATGCTCTGCTAACGTGGCTGATCATGCACTGCTCACGTGACTGATCATGCACTGATCACGTAATTAATCCTGCACTGATCACCTGACTCATCATGCACTGATCACGTGGCTGATAACACACGTATCACGTGACTGATCATGCACTGATCACGTGGCTATCATGCACTAATCACGTGGCTATCATTCACTGATCACGTGGATATCATGCACTGATCACGTGGCTGATCACACACGTATCACATGACTGATCATGCACTGATCACGTGGCTATCATGCACTGATCATGTGGCTGATCATGCAATGATCATGTAGCTACCATGTACTGGTCACGTGACTGATCATGCACTGATCACGTAATTGATCATGCACTGATCACGTGGCTGATCATGCACTGAACACGTGAATAATCATGCACTGATCACGTGACTGATCATGCACTGATCATGTGGCTATCATGCACTGCTACTTGGCTGATCATGCAATGATAACGCAGCTACCATGTACTGGTCACGTGACTGATCATGCACTGATGACGTAATTGATCATGCACTGATCATGTGGCTGATCATGCACTGATCACGTGGCTGATCATGCACTGATCACGTGGCTATCATGCACTTATCACATGGCTGGTCATACACTGATCTTATAGCTACCATGTACCGGTCACGTGAATGATCATACACCCATCAGGTGACTGATCATGCACTGATCACGTGGCTATCATGCACTGACCATGAGACTGAAAATGCACTGATCACGTCTAATCATGCACTGATCACATGACTGCCCATGCACTGATCATGTGGATGATCATACACTAATAATGTGACAGATCATGCACTGATCACGTGGCTGATCATGCACTGATACCGTGACTGAGCATGGACTGATCACATGCCTATCATGTAGTGATCACGTGACTTAATGGCGCTGATCATGTGACTGATCATGCGCTGATCATGTTTGCTATCATACACTGATCATGTGCCTCTGGAGGCAATAAACAAAGAGCTGAGTAGGCACGAATCAAACACTCAGCAGGCAATAATCATGGAACTCAGCTGTGAGGAATCATGCTGCTCAGCTGGCAATAATCAAGCAGCTGAGCAGGCAGAAATTACGCAGCACAGCTGGCAATTGTCAAGCAGATGACAGGCAGGAATCGTGCAGCTCAGCTGGCAATTGTCAAGCAGATGAGCAGACAGTAATCACGCAGCTCAGCAGGCCCTGATCACGTGACTGAGCATGCACTGTACACGTGGCTGATCATACACTTATCACGTGATTGATGATGCACTGATCACTTGGATATCATGCACTGATCACGTGGCTGATCATACACTGTTCACGTGTCTGACCATGCACTGATCACGTGGCTGATCATACACTGCTCACGTAACTGATCATGAACTGATCACGTGGCTGATCATGCACAGATCACGTGACTGTTCATGCACTGATCACGTGACTGATCATGCCCTGATCAAGTGGCTATCATGCACTAATCACGTGGCTGATCATGCAATGATCATGAAGCTACCATGTACCAGTCACGTGACCGATCATACACCCATCAGGTGACTGATCATGCACTGATCACGTGGCTATATTGCACTGTTAACGTGGCTGATCATACACTGATCACCTGCCTGGTCATGCACAGATCAGGTGACTAATCATGAACTCATTACGTAGCTATCATGTACTGATCACCTGGCTGATCATGCACTGATCATGTGGCTATCGTGCAATGGATACGTGGCTATCATGCACTGATCACGTGGCTGGTCATGCACTGATACCATGACTGAACATGGACTGATCACATGACTATCATGTAGTGATCACATGAGTTAATGGCACTGATCATGTGACTGATCATGCGCTGATCATGTTTGCTTTCATACACTGATCATGTGCCTCTGGAGGCAATAAAAAAAGAGCTGAGTAGGCACGAATCAAACAGTCAGCAGGCAATAATCATGGAACTCAGCTGTGAGGAATCATGCTGCTCAGCTGGCAATAATCAAGCAGCTGAGCAGGCAGGAATTACACAGCACAGCTGGCAATTGTCAAGCAGATGACAGGCAGGAATCATGCAGCTCAGCTGGCAATTGTCAAGCAGATGAGCAGACAGTAATCACGCAGCTCAGCAGGCCCTGATCACGTGACTGAGCATAGACTGTTCACCTGGCTGATCATACACTGATCACGTGATTGATCATGCACTGATCACTTGGATATCATGCACTGATCACGTGGCTGATCATACACTGTTCACGTGTCTGACCATGCACTGATCACATGGCTGATCATACACTGCTCACGTAACTGATCATGCACTGATCACGTAATTGATCATGCACTGATCACGTGGCTGATCATGCAATGATCATGTAGCTACAATGTACTGGTCCCGTGAGTGACCATGCACTGATCACGTAATTGATCATGCACTGATCACGTGTCTGATCATGCACTGAACACGTGACTGATCATGCACTGATCACGTGACTGTTCATGCACTGATCACGTGGCTATCATGAACTGCTCATGTCGCTGATCATGCAATGATCACTCAGCTACCATGTACTGGTCACATGACTGATCATGCACTGATCGGGTAATTGATCATGCACTGATCACCTGGCTTATCATGCATTGATCATGTGACTGATCATGTGCTGATCATGTTTTGTGTCACACACTGATCATGTGCATCTGCAGGCAATGAACAAAGAGCTGAGAAGGCAGGAATCAGTCAGCAGGCTATAATCATGGAACTCAGCTTTGAGAAATCATGCTGCTCAGCTGGCAATAATCAAGTAGATGAGCAGGCAGGAATTATGCAGCACAGGTGGCAATTGTCATGGAGATGACAGGCAGGAATCGTACAGCTCAGCTGGCAATTGTCAAGCAGATGAGCAGACACTATCACGCAGCTCAGCACGCCCTGATCACGTGACTGAGCATGCACTGTTCACGTCGCTGATCACACACCTATCACGTGAATGATCATGCACTGATCACGTGGCTCTCATGCACTGATCACGTGATTGCGCATGCACTGATCACGTTATTATATGCACTGCTCACCTGGCTATCATGCACTGATGACGTGGCTGATCATGCACTGATCATGTGACTGATCATGCACTGATCACGTAGCTATCTTGCACTGGTCACTTGGCTGATCATACACTCATCACGGGACTGATTGAGCACTGATTACGGCGCTATCATGCATTGACTACATGACTCCACATGCACTGATCACGTGGATGATCATGCACTGATCACGTGACTGACCATGCACTGATCACGTGACTGATTATGAACTGATCACGTGGCTGATCATGCACTGGTCATGTGGCTGATCATGCACTGATCACATGGCTGATGATACACTGATCACGTGACTGATCATGCACTGATCACGTGACTGATCATGCACTGATCACGAGGCTATCATGCACTGATCACTTGGCTGGTCATACTGAGCACGTGCCTCATCATGCACTGATCACGTGGCTGATCATGCACTGATCACGTGACTGATCATGCACTGATCACGTGGCTATCATGCAGTGATCACGTGGCAATCAAGCACAGATCACATGGCTGATCATGCAATGATCACATAGCTACCATATACTGGTCACGTGACTGATCATGCACTGATCACGTGACTGATCATGCACTGATCACGTGACTATCATGCAGTGATCACGTGGCTATCATGCACAGATCACATGGCTGATCATACACTGTTCACGTAACTGATCATGCACTGATCACATGGCTGATCATGCACTGTTCACGAGACTCATCATGCACTGATCACGTGGATATCATGCACTGATCACGTGTTTGATCATACACTGTTCACGTGTCTGACCATGCACTGCTCACGTGGCTGATCATACACTGTTCACGTAACTGATCATGCACTGATCACGTGGATATCATGCACTGAACACGTGGCTGAACATGCACTGTTCACGTGGCTTACCACACACCTGTCACGTGACTGATCATGCACTGATCACGTGGCACTCATGCACTGATCACGTGGCTGATCATACTCTGCTCACGTAACTGATCATGCACACATCACGTGGCTATCATGCACTTCTCACCTGGCTGGTCATGCAATGTTCACGTAGCTACCATATACTGGTCACGTGACTGTTCATGCTCAGATCACGTAAATCATCATGCACTGTTCAGTTGGCTGATCATGTACTGATCACGTGACTGATCATGCACTGATCACGTGGCTATCATGCACTGCTCACGTGGCTGATCATGCAATGATCACGTAGCAACCATGTACTGGTCACGTGACTGATCATGCACTGATCACGTAATTAATCCTGCACTGATCACCTGACTCATCATGCACTGATCACGTGGCTGATCACACACGTATCACGTGACTGATCATGCACTGATCACGTGGATATCATGCACTGATCACGTGGCTATCATGCACTGCTACTTGGCTGATCATGCCATGATCACACAGCTACCATGTACTGGTCACGTGACTGATCATGCACTGATCACGTAATTGATCATGCACTGATCACGTGGCTGATCATGCACTGATCACTTGACTGATCATGCACTGATCACGTGACTTATCATGCACTGATCACGTCTAATCATGCACTGATCACATGACTGCCCATGCACTGATCACGTGGATGATCATACACTAATCATGTGACAGATCATGCACTGATCACGTGGCTGATCATGCACTGATACCGTGACTGAGCATGGACTGATCACATGACTATCATGTAGTGATCACGTGACTTAATGGCGCTGATCATGTGACTGATCATGCGCTGATCATGTTTGCTATCATACACTGATCATGTGCCTCTGGAGGCAATAAACAAAGAGCTGAGTAGGCACGAATCAAACAGTCAGCAGGCAATAATCATGGAACTCAGCTGTGAGGAATCATGCTGCTCAGCTGGCAATAATCAAGCAGCTGAGCAGGCAGGAATTACGCAGCACAGCTGGCAATTGTCAAGCAGATGACAGGCAGGAATCGTGCAGCTCAGCTGGCAATTGTCAAGCAGATGAGCAGACAGTAATCACGCAGCTCAGCAGGCCCTGATCACGTGACTGAGCATGCACTGTACACGTGGCTGATCATACACTTATCACGTGATTGATCATGCACTGATCACTTGGATATCATGCACTGATCACGTGGCTGATCATACACTGTTCACGTGTCTGACCATGCACTGATCACGTGGCTGATCATACACTGCTCACGTAACTGATCATGAACTGATCACGTGGCTATCATGCACTGATCACGTGACTGATCATGCACTGGTCACGTGACTGATCATGCCCTGATCAAGTGGCTATCATGCACTGATCACGTGTCTGATCATGCAATGATCATGAAGCTACCATGTACCGGTCACGTGACCGAACATACACCCATCAGGTAACTGATCATGCACTGATCACGAGGCTATATTGCACTGTTAACGTGGCTGATCATACACTGATCACCTGCCTGGTCATGCACAGATCAGGTGACTAATCATGAACTCATTACGTAGCTATCATGTACTGATCACCTGGCTGATCATGCAATGATCATGTGGCTATCGTGCAATGATTACGTGGCTATCATGCACTGATCACGTGGCTGGTCATGCACTGATACCGTGACAGAGCATGGACTGATCACATGACTATCATGTAGTGATCACGTGACTTAATGGCACTGATCATGTGACTGATCATGCACTGATCATGTTTGCTTTCATACACTGATCATGTGCCTCTGGAGGCAATAAACAAAGAGCTGAGTAGGCACGAATCACACAGTCAGCAGGCAAAAATCATGGAACTCAGCTGTGAGGAATCATGCTGCTCAGCTGGCAATAATCAAGCAGCTGAGCAGGCAGGAATTACACAGCACAGCTGGCAATTGTCAAGCAGATGACAGGCAGGATTCACGCAGCTCAGCAGGCCCTGATCACGTGACTGAGCATACACTGTTCACCTGGCTGATCATACACTGATCACGTGATTGATCATGCACTGATCACTTGGATATCATGCACTGATCACGTGGCTGATCATACACTGTTCACGTGTCTGACCATGCACTGATCACATGGCTGATCATACACTGCTCACATAACTGATCATGCACTGATCACGTAATTGATCATGCACTGATCACGTGGCTGATCATGCAATGATCATGTAGCTACAATGTACTGGTCCCGTGAGTGACCATGCACTGATCACGTAATTGATCATGCACTGATCACGTGTCTGATCATGCACTGAACATGTGACTGATCATGCACTGATCACGTGACTGATCATGCACTGATCACGTGGCTATCATGCACTGCTCACGTGGCTGATCATGCAATGATCACGCAGCTACCATGTACTGGTCACATGACTGATCATGCACTGATCACGTAATTGATCATGCACTGATCACGTGGCTTATCATGCATTGATCATGTGACTGATCATGTGCTGATCATGTTTGGTGTCACACACTGATCATGTGCATCTGCAGGCAATGAACAAAGAGCTGAGAAGGCAGGAATCAGTCAGCAGGCTATAATCATGGAACTCAGCCTTGAGAAATCATGCTGCTCAGCTGGCAATAATCAAGTAGATGAGCAGGCAGGAATTATGCAGCACAGGTGGCAATTGTCAAGGAGATGACAGGCAGGAATCATACAGCTCAGCTGGCAATTGTCAAGCAGATGAGCAGACAGTAATCACGCAGCTCAGCAGGCCCTTATCACGTGACTGAGCATGCACTGTTCACGTGGATGATCACACACCTATCACGTGAATAATCATGCACTGATCACGTGGCTCTCATGCACTGATCACGTGATTTCGCATGCCCTGATCACGTAATTGTATGCACTGCTCACGTGGCTATCATGCACTGATGACGTGGCTGATCATGCACTGATCACGTAGCTATCTTGCACTGATCACTTGGCTGATCATACACTCATCACGGGACTGATCGTGCACTGATCACGGCGCTATCATGCATTGTCTACATGACTCCACATGCACTGATCACGTGGATGATCATGCACTGATCACGTGACTGATCATGCACTGATCACGTAATTGATCATGCACTATTCACGTGGCTGATCATGCAATGATCACGTGACTGACAATGCACAGATCACGTGACTGATCATCCACTGATCAGTTGGCTATCATGCACTGATTACTTGGCTGATCATACACTGATCACGTGACTGATAATGCACTGATCATCTGGCTATCATGCACTCATTACCTGGCTATCGTGCACTGATCACGTGGTTGATCATGCAATGATCATGTAGCTACCATGTACCGGTCACGTGACTGATCATACACCCATCAGGTGACTAATCATGCACTGATCACGTGGCTATCATGCACTGTTCACGTGGCTGATCATACACTGATCACCTGCCTGGTCATGCACAGATCCCGTGACTAATCATGAACTGATCAGGTAGCAATCATTCACTGGTCACCTGGCTGATCATGCACTGATCACGTGGCTATCATGCAATGATCACGTGGCTATCATGCACTGATCACGTGGCTGATCATGCACTGATACCGTGACTGAGCATGGACTGATCACATGACTTTCATGTAGTGATCACGTGACTTAATGGCGCTGACCATGTGACTGATCATGCGCTGAGCATGTTTGCTATCATACACTGATCATGTGCCCTAGAGGCAATAAACAAAGAGCTGAGTAGGCACGAAGCAAACAGTCAGCAGGCAATAATCATGGAACTCAGCTGTGAGGAATCATGCTGCTCAGCTGGCAATAACCAAGCAGCTGAGCAGGCAGGAATTACACAGCACAGCTGGCAATTGTCAAGCAGATGACAGGCAGGATTCACGCAGCTCAGCAGGCCCTGATCACGTGACTGAGCATACACTGTTCACCTGGCTGATCATACACTGATCACGTGATTGATCATGCACTGATCACTTGGATATCATGCACTGATCACGTGGCTGATCATACACTGTTCACGTGTCTGACCATGCACTGATCACATGGCTGATCATACACTGCTCACGTAACTGATCATGCACTAATCACGTAATTGATCATGCACTGATCACGTGGCTGATCATGCAATGATCATGTAGCTACAATGTACTGGTCCCGTGAGTGACCATGCACTGATCACGTAATTGATCATGCACTGATCACGTGTCTGATCATGCACTGAACATGTGACTGATCATGCACTGATCACGTGACTGATCATGCACTGATCACGTGGCTATCATGCACTGCTCACGTGGCTGATCATGCAATGATCACGCAGCTACCATGTACTGGTCACATGACTGATCATGCACTGATCACGTAATTGATCATGCACTGATCACGTGGCTTATCATGCATTGATCATGTGACTGATCATGTGCTGATCATGTTTGGTGTCACACACTGATCATGTGCATCTGCAGGCAATGAACAAAGAGCTGAGAAGGCAGGAATCAGTCAGCAGGCTATAATCATGGAACTCAGCCTTGAGAAATCATGCTGCTCAGCTGGCAATAATCAAGTAGATGAGCAGGCAGGAATTATGCAGCACAGGTGGCAATTGTCAAGGAGATGACAGGCAGGAATCGTACAGCTCAGCTGGCAATTGTCAAGCAGATGAGCAGACAGTAATCACGCAGCTCAGCAGGCCCTTATCACGTGACTGAGCATGCACTGTTCACGTGGATGATCACACACCTATCACGTGAATAATCATGCACTGATCACGTGGCTCTCATGCACTGATCACGTGATTTCGCATGCCCTGATCACGTAATTGTATGCACTGCTCACGTGGCTATCATGCACTGATGACGTGGCTGATCATGCACTGATCACGTAGCTATCTTGCACTGATCACTTGGCTGATCATACACTCATCACGGGACTGATCGTGCACTGATCACGGCGCTATCATGCATTGTCTACATGACTCCACATGCACTGATCACGTGGATGATCATGCACTGATCACGTGACTGATCATGCACTGATCACGTAATTGATCATGCACTATTCACGTGGCTGATCATGCAATGATCACGTGACTGACAATGCACAGATCACGTGACTGATCATCCACTGATCAGTTGGCTATCATGCACTGATTACTTGGCTGATCATACACTGATCACGTGACTGATAATGCACTGATCATCTGGCTATCATGCACTCATTACCTGGCTATCGTGCACTGATCACGTGGTTGATCATGCAATGATCATGTAGCTACCATGTACCGGTCACGTGACTGATCATACACCCATCAGGTGACTAATCATGCACTGATCACGTGGCTATCATGCACTGTTCACGTGGCTGATCATACACTGATCACCTGCCTGGTCATGCACAGATCCCGTGACTAATCATGAACTGATCAGGTAGCAATCATTCACTGGTCACCTGGCTGATCATGCACTGATCACGTGGCTATCATGCAATGATCACGTGGCTATCATGCACTGATCACGTGGCTGATCATGCACTGATACCGTGACTGAGCATGGACTGATCACATGACTTTCATGTAGTGATCACGTGACTTCATGGCGCTGACCATGTGACTGATCATGCGCTGAGCATGTTTGCTATCATACACTGATCATGTGCCCTAGAGGCAATAAACAAAGAGCTGAGTAGGCACGAATCAAACAGTCAGCAGGCAATAATCATGGAACTCAGCTGTGAGGAATCATGCTGCTCAGCTGGCAATAACCAAGCAGCTGAGCAGGCAGGAATTACGCAGCACAGCTGGCAATTGTCAAGCAGATGACAGGCAGGAATCATGCAGCTCAGCTGGCAATTTTCAAGCAGATGACCAGACAGTAATCACACAGCTCAGCAGGCCCTTATCACGTGACTGAGCATGCACTATTCACGTGGCTGATCATACACTGATCACGTGATGATCATGCACTGATCACTTGGATATCATGCACTGATCACGTGGCTGATCATACACTGTTCATGTGTCTGACCATGCACTGATCACGTGGCTGATCATACACTGCTCAGGTAACTAATCATGCACTGATCACGTGGCTATCATGCACTGATCACGTGGCTGAACATGCACGGTTCACGTGGCTGATCACACACCTGTCACGTGACATATCATGCACTGATCACCTGGCTGATCATACTCTGCTCACGTAACTGATCATGCACACATCACGTGGCTATCATGCACTGCTCACGTGGCTCGTCAAGGAATGATCACGTAGCTACCATATACTGGTCACGTGACTGATCATGCACAGATCACGTAAATGATCATGCACTGATCACATGGCTGATCATGCACTGTTCACGAGACTCATCATGCACTGATCACGTGGATATCATGCACTGATCACGTGTTTGATCATACACTGTTCACGTGTCTGACCATGCACTGCTCACGTGGCTGATCATACACTGTTCACGTAACTGATCATGCACTGATCACGTGGATATCATGCACTGAACACGTGGCTGAACATGCACTGTTCACGTGGCTTACCACACACCTGTCACGTGACTGATCATGCACTGATCACGTGGCACTCATGCACTGATCACGTGGCTGATCATACTCTGCTCACGTAACTGATCATGCACACATCACGTGGCTATCATGCACTTCTCACCTGGCTGGTCATGCAATGTTCACGTAGCTACCATATACTGGTCACGTGACTGTTCATGCTCAGATCACGTAAATCATCATGCACTGTTCAGTTGGCTGATCATGTACTGATCACGTGACTGATCATGCACTGATCACGTGGCTATCATGCACTGCTCACGTGGCTGATCATGCAATGATCACGTAGCAACCATGTACTGGTCACGTGACTGATCATGCACTGATCACGTAATTAATCCTGCACTGATCACCTGACTCATCATGCACTGATCACGTGGCTGATCACACACGTATCACGTGACTGATCATGCACTGATCACGTGGATATCATGCACTGATCACGTGGCTATCATGCACTGCTACTTGGCTGATCATGCCATGATCACACAGCTACCATGTACTGGTCACGTGACTGATCATGCACTGATCACGTAATTGATCATGCACTGATCACGTGGCTGATCATGCACTGATCACTTGACTGATCATGCACTGATCACGTGACTTATCATGCACTGATCACGTCTAATCATGCACTGATCACATGACTGCCCATGCACTGATCACGTGGATGATCATACACTAATCATGTGACAGATCATGCACTGATCACGTGGCTGATCATGCACTGATACCGTGACTGAGCATGGACTGATCACATGACTATCATGTAGTGATCACGTGACTTAATGGCGCTGATCATGTGACTGATCATGCGCTGATCATGTTTGCTATCATACACTGATCATGTGCCTCTGGAGGCAATAAACAAAGAGCTGAGTAGGCACGAATCAAACAGTCAGCAGGCAATAATCATGGAACTCAGCTGTGAGGAATCATGCTGCTCAGCTGGCAATAATCAAGCAGCTGAGCAGGCAGGAATTACGCAGCACAGCTGGCAATTGTCAAGCAGATGACAGGCAGGAATCGTGCAGCTCAGCTGGCAATTGTCAAGCAGATGAGCAGACAGTAATCACGCAGCTCAGCAGGCCCTGATCACGTGACTGAGCATGCACTGTACACGTGGCTGATCATACACTTATCACGTGATTGATCATGCACTGATCACTTGGATATCATGCACTGATCACGTGGCTGATCATACACTGTTCACGTGTCTGACCATGCACTGATCACGTGGCTGATCATACACTGCTCACGTAACTGATCATGAACTGATCACGTGGCTATCATGCACTGATCACGTGACTGATCATGCACTGGTCACGTGACTGATCATGCCCTGATCAAGTGGCTATCATGCACTGATCACGTGTCTGATCATGCAATGATCATGAAGCTACCATGTACCGGTCACGTGACCGAACATACACCCATCAGGTAACTGATCATGCACTGATCACGAGGCTATATTGCACTGTTAACGTGGCTGATCATACACTGATCACCTGCCTGGTCATGCACAGATCAGGTGACTAATCATGAACTCATTACGTAGCTATCATGTACTGATCACCTGGCTGATCATGCAATGATCATGTGGCTATCGTGCAATGATTACGTGGCTATCATGCACTGATCACGTGGCTGGTCATGCACTGATACCGTGACAGAGCATGGACTGATCACATGACTATCATGTAGTGATCACGTGACTTAATGGCACTGATCATGTGACTGATCATGCACTGATCATGTTTGCTTTCATACACTGATCATGTGCCTCTGGAGGCAATAAACAAAGAGCTGAGTAGGCACGAATCACACAGTCAGCAGGCAAAAATCATGGAACTCAGCTGTGAGGAATCATGCTGCTCAGCTGGCAATAATCAAGCAGCTGAGCAGGCAGGAATTACACAGCACAGCTGGCAATTGTCAAGCAGATGACAGGCAGGATTCACGCAGCTCAGCAGGCCCTGATCACGTGACTGAGCATACACTGTTCACCTGGCTGATCATACACTGATCACGTGATTGATCATGCACTGATCACTTGGATATCATGCACTGATCACGTGGCTGATCATACACTGTTCACGTGTCTGACCATGCACTGATCACATGGCTGATCATACACTGCTCACATAACTGATCATGCACTGATCACGTAATTGATCATGCACTGATCACGTGGCTGATCATGCAATGATCATGTAGCTACAATGTACTGGTCCCGTGAGTGACCATGCACTGATCACGTAATTGATCATGCACTGATCACGTGTCTGATCATGCACTGAACATGTGACTGATCATGCACTGATCACGTGACTGATCATGCACTGATCACGTGGCTATCATGCACTGCTCACGTGGCTGATCATGCAATGATCACGCAGCTACCATGTACTGGTCACATGACTGATCATGCACTGATCACGTAATTGATCATGCACTGATCACGTGGCTTATCATGCATTGATCATGTGACTGATCATGTGCTGATCATGTTTGGTGTCACACACTGATCATGTGCATCTGCAGGCAATGAACAAAGAGCTGAGAAGGCAGGAATCAGTCAGCAGGCTATAATCATGGAACTCAGCCTTGAGAAATCATGCTGCTCAGCTGGCAATAATCAAGTAGATGAGCAGGCAGGAATTATGCAGCACAGGTGGCAATTGTCAAGGAGATGAGAGGCAGGAATCATACAGCTCAGCTGGCAATTGTCAAGCAGATGAGCAGACAGTAATCACGCAGCTCAGCAGGCCCTTATCACGTGACTGAGCATGCACTGTTCACGTGGATGATCACACACCTATCACGTGAATAATCATGCACTGATCACGTGGCTCTCATGCACTGATCACGTGATTTCGCATGCCCTGATCACGTAATTGTATGCACTGCTCACGTGGCTATCATGCACTGATGACGTGGCTGATCATGCACTGATCACGTAGCTATCTTGCACTGATCACTTGGCTGATCATACACTCATCACGGGACTGATCGTGCACTGATCACGGCGCTATCATGCATTGTCTACATGACTCCACATGCACTGATCACGTGGATGATCATGCACTGATCACGTGACTGATCATGCACTGATCACGTAATTGATCATGCACTATTCACGTGGCTGATCATGCAATGATCACGTGACTGACAATGCACAGATCACGTGACTGATCATCCACTGATCAGTTGGCTATCATGCACTGATTACTTGGCTGATCATACACTGATCACGTGACTGATAATGCACTGATCATCTGGCTATCATGCACTCATTACCTGGCTATCGTGCACTGATCACGTGGTTGATCATGCAATGATCATGTAGCTACCATGTACCGGTCACGTGACTGATCATACACCCATCAGGTGACTAATCATGCACTGATCACGTGGCTATCATGCACTGTTCACGTGGCTGATCATACACTGATCACCTGCCTGGTCATGCACAGATCCCGTGACTAATCATGAACTGATCAGGTAGCAATCATTCACTGGTCACCTGGCTGATCATGCACTGATCACGTGGCTATCATGCAATGATCACGTGGCTATCATGCACTGATCACGTGGCTGATCATGCACTGATACCGTGACTGAGCATGGACTGATCACATGACTTTCATGTAGTGATCACGTGACTTAATGGCGCTGACCATGTGACTGATCATGCGCTGAGCATGTTTGCTATCATACACTGATCATGTGCCCTAGAGGCAATAAACAAAGAGCTGAGTAGGCACGAAGCAAACAGTCAGCAGGCAATAATCATGGAACTCAGCTGTGAGGAATCATGCTGCTCAGCTGGCAATAACCAAGCAGCTGAGCAGGCAGGAATTACACAGCACAGCTGGCAATTGTCAAGCAGATGACAGGCAGGATTCACGCAGCTCAGCAGGCCCTGATCACGTGACTGAGCATACACTGTTCACCTGGCTGATCATACACTGATCACGTGATTGATCATGCACTGATCACTTGGATATCATGCACTGATCACGTGGCTGATCATACACTGTTCACGTGTCTGACCATGCACTGATCACATGGCTGATCATACACTGCTCACGTAACTGATCATGCACTGATCACGTAATTGATCATGCACTGATCACGTGGCTGATCATGCAATGATCATGTAGCTACAATGTACTGGTCCCGTGAGTGACCATGCACTGATCACGTAATTGATCATGCACTGATCACGTGTCTGATCATGCACTGAACATGTGACTGATCATGCACTGATCACGTGACTGATCATGCACTGATCACGTGGCTATCATGCACTGCTCACGTGGCTGATCATGCAATGATCACGCAGCTACCATGTACTGGTCACATGACTGATCATGCACTGATCACGTAATTGATCATGCACTGATCACGTGGCTTATCATGCATTGATCATGTGACTGATCATGTGCTGATCATGTTTGGTGTCACACACTGATCATGTGCATCTGCAGGCAATGAACAAAGAGCTGAGAAGGCAGGAATCAGTCAGCAGGCTATAATCATGGAACTCAGCCTTGAGAAATCATGCTGCTCAGCTGGCAATAATCAAGTAGATGAGCAGGCAGGAATTATGCAGCACAGGTGGCAATTGTCAAGGAGATGACAGGCAGGAATCGTACAGCTCAGCTGGCAATTGTCAAGCAGATGAGCAGACAGTAATCACGCAGCTCAGCAGGCCCTTATCACGTGACTGAGCATGCACTGTTCACGTGGATGATCACACACCTATCACGTGAATAATCATGCACTGATCACGTGGCTCTCATGCACTGATCACGTGATTTCGCATGCCCTGATCACGTAATTGTATGCACTGCTCACGTGGCTATCATGCACTGATGACGTGGCTGATCATGCACTGATCACGTAGCTATCTTGCACTGATCACTTGGCTGATCATACACTCATCACGGGACTGATCGTGCACTGATCACGGCGCTATCATGCATTGTCTACATGACTCCACATGCACTGATCACGTGGATGATCATGCACTGATCACGTGACTGATCATGCACTGATCACGTAATTGATCATGCACTATTCACGTGGCTGATCATGCAATGATCACGTGACTGACAATGCACAGATCACGTGACTGATCATCCACTGATCAGTTGGCTATCATGCACTGATTACTTGGCTGATCATACACTGATCACGTGACTGATAATGCACTGATCATCTGGCTATCATGCACTCATTACCTGGCTATCGTGCACTGATCACGTGGTTGATCATGCAATGATCATGTAGCTACCATGTACCGGTCACGTGACTGATCATACACCCATCAGGTGACTAATCATGCACTGATCACGTGGCTATCATGCACTGTTCACGTGGCTGATCATACACTGATCACCTGCCTGGTCATGCACAGATCCCGTGACTAATCATGAACTGATCAGGTAGCAATCATTCACTGGTCACCTGGCTGATCATGCACTGATCACGTGGCTATCATGCAATGATCACGTGGCTATCATGCACTGATCACGTGGCTGATCATGCACTGATACCGTGACTGAGCATGGACTGATCACATGACTTTCATGTAGTGATCACGTGACTTCATGGCGCTGACCATGTGACTGATCATGCGCTGAGCATGTTTGCTATCATACACTGATCATGTGCCCTAGAGGCAATAAACAAAGAGCTGAGTAGGCACGAATCAAACAGTCAGCAGGCAATAATCATGGAACTCAGCTGTGAGGAATCATGCTGCTCAGCTGGCAATAACCAAGCAGCTGAGCAGGCAGGAATTACGCAGCACAGCTGGCAATTGTCAAGCAGATGACAGGCAGGAATCATGCAGCTCAGCTGGCAATTTTCAAGCAGATGACCAGACAGTAATCACACAGCTCAGCAGGCCCTTATCACGTGACTGAGCATGCACTATTCACGTGGCTGATCATACACTGATCACGTGATGATCATGCACTGATCACTTGGATATCATGCACTGATCACGTGGCTGATCATACACTGTTCATGTGTCTGACCATGCACTGATCACGTGGCTGATCATACACTGCTCAGGTAACTAATCATGCACTGATCACGTGGCTATCATGCACTGATCACGTGGCTGAACATGCACGGTTCACGTGGCTGATCACACACCTGTCACGTGACATATCATGCACTGATCACCTGGCTGATCATACTCTGCTCACGTAACTGATCATGCACACATCACGTGGCTATCATGCACTGCTCACGTGGCTCGTCAAGGAATGATCACGTAGCTACCATATACTGGTCACGTGACTGATCATGCACAGATCACGTAAAGATCATGCACTGTTCAGTGACTTTGATCATGTACTCGATCACGAGACTGATCATGCCACTGATCAACGTGTTTGATCATACACTGTTCACGTGTCTGACCATGCACTGCTCACGTGGCTGATCATACACTGTTCACGTAACTGATCATGCACTGATCACGTGGATATCATGCACTGAACACGTGGCTGAACATGCACTGTTCACGTGGCTTACCACACACCTGTCACGTGACTGATCATGCACTGATCACGTGGCACTCATGCACTGATCACGTGGCTGATCATACTTGCTCACGTAATGATCATGCACATCACGTGGCTATCATGCACTTCACCTGGCTGTCATGCATGTTCACGTGCTACCATATACTGGTCACGTGACTTTCATGCTCATCACGTAAATCATCATGCACTGTTCAGTGGCTGATCATGTACTGATCACGTGACTGATCATGCACTGATCACGTGGCTATCATGCACTGCTCACGTGGCTGATCATGCAATGATCACGTAGCAACCATGTACTGGTCACGTGCTGATCATGCACTGATCACGTAATTAATCCTGCACTGATCACCTGACTCATCATGCACTGATCACGTGGCTGATCACACACGTATCACGTGACTGATCATGCACTGATCACGTGGCTATCATGCACTAATCACGTGGCTATCATTCACTGATCACGTGGATATCATGCACTGATCACGTGGCTGATAACACACGTATCACATGACTGATCATGCACTGATCACGTGGCTATCATGCACTGAACACGTGAATAATCATGCACTGATCACGTGGACTGATCATGCACTGATCATGTGGCTATCATGCACTGCTACTTGGCTGATCATGCAATGATAACGCAGCTACCATGTACTGGTCACGTGACTGATCATGCAACTGATGACGTAATTGATCATGCACTGATCATGTGGCTGATCATGCACTGATCACGTGGCTGATCATGCACTGATCACGTGGCTATCATGCACTTATCACATGGCTGGTCATACACTGATCTTATAGCTACCATGTACCGGTCACGTGAATGATCATACACCCATCAGGTGACTGATCATGCACTGATCACGTGGCTATCATGCACTGACCATGAGACTGAAAATGCACTGATCACGTCTAATCATGCACTGATCACATGACTGCCCATGCACTGATCATGTGGATGATCATACACTAATAATGTGACAGATCATGCACTGATCACGTGGCTGATCATGCACTGATACCGTGACTGAGCATGGACTGATCACATGCCTATCATGTAGTGATCACGTGACTTAATGGCGCTGATCATGGTGACTGATCATGCGCTGATCATGTTTGCTATCATACACTGATCATGTGCCTCTGGAGCAATAAACAAAGAGCTGAGTAGGCACGAATCAAACAGCTCAGCAGGCAATAATCATGGAACTCAGCTGTGAGGAATCATGCTGCTCAGCTGGCAATAATCAAGCAGCTGAGCAGGCAGAAATTACGCAGCACAGCTGGCAATTGTCAAGCAGATGACAGGCAGGAATCGTGCAGCTCAGCTGGCAATTGTCAAGCAGATGAGCAGACAGTAATCACGCAGCTCAGCAGGCCCTGATCACGTGACTGAGCATGCACTGTACACGTGGCTGATCATACACCTTATCACGTGATTGATCATGCACTGATCACTTGGATATCATGCACTGATCACGTGGCTGATCATACACTGTTCACGTGTCTGACCATGCACTGATCACGTGGCTGATCATACACTGCTCACGTAACTGATCATGAACTGATCACGTGGCTGATCATGCACAGATCACGTGACTGTTCATGCCACTGATCACGTGACTGATCATGCCCTGATCAAGTGGCTATCATGCACTAATCACGTGGCTGATCATGCAATGATCATGAAGCTACCATGTACCAGTCACGTGACCGATCATACACCCATCAGGTGACTGATCATGCACTTATCACGTTGCTATATTGCACTGTTAACGTGGCTGATCATACACTGATCACCTGCCTGGTCATGCACAGATCAGGTGACTAATCATGAACTCATTACGTAGCTATCATGTACTGATCACCTGGCTGATCATGCACTGATCATGTGGCTATCGTGCAATGGATACGTGGCTATCATGCACTGATCACGTGGCTGGTCATGCACTGATACCGTGACTGAACATGGACTGATCACATGACTATCATGTAGTGATCACATGAGTTAATGGCACTGATCATGTGACTGATCATGCGCTGATCATGTTTGCTTTCATACACTGATCATGTGCCTCTGGAGGCAATAAACAAAGAGCTGAGTAGGCACGAATCAAACAGTCCAGCAGGCAATAATCATGGAACTCAGCTGTGAGGAATCATGCTGCTCAGCTGGCAATAATCAAGCAGCTGAGCAGGCAGGAATTACGCAGCACAGCTGGCAATTGTCAAGCAGATGACAGGCAGGAATCGTGCAGCTCAGCTGGCAATTGTCAAGCAGATGAGCAGACAGTAATCACGCAGCTCAGCAGGCCCTGATCACGTGACTGAGCATGCACTGTACACGCGGCTGATCATACACTGATCACGTGATCGATCATGCACTGATCACTTGGATATCATGCACTGATCACGTGGCTGATCATACACTGTTCCACGTGTCTGACCATGCACTGATCACGTGGGTGATCATACACTGCTCACGTGGCTCGTCATGGAATGATCTGTAGCTACCATAATACTGGTCAGTGACTGATCAATGCACAGATCACGTCATGATCATGTGCACATGTTCAATGGACTGATCAATGTACTGGATCACGTAACTGATCATGCACTGATCACGTAATTGGATCATTTGCACTTGAATCCACGTGGCTGATCACTGCAATGATTCATGTTAGCTACAATGTGACTGGGTCCCGTGAGTGACCATGGCACTGATCACGTAATTGATCATGCACTGATCACGTGTCTTGATCCATCACTGAACACGTGACCTGGATCATCGCACTGATCACGTGACTGATCATGCACTGATCACGTGGCTATCATGCACTGCTCACGTGGCTGATCATGCAATGATCACGCAGCTACCATGTACTGGTCACATGACTGATCATGCACTGATCACGTAATTGATCATGCACTGATCACGTGGCTTATCATGCATTGATCATGTGACTGATCATGTGCTGATCATGTTTGGTGTCACACACTGATCATGTGCATCTGCAGGCAATGAACAAAGAGCTGAGAAGGCAGGAATCAGTCAGCAGGCTATAATCATGGAACTCAGCCTTGAGAAATCATGCTGCTCAGCTGGCAATAATCAAGTAGATGAGCAGGCAGGAATTATGCAGCACAGGTGGCAATTGTCAAGGAGATGAGAGGCAGGAATCATACAGCTCAGCTGGCAATTGTCAAGCAGATGAGCAGACAGTAATCACGCAGCTCAGCAGGCCCTTATCACGTGACTGAGCATGCACTGTTCACGTGGATGATCACACACCTATCACGTGAATAATCATGCACTGATCACGTGGCTCTCATGCACTGATCACGTGATTTCGCATGCCCTGATCACGTAATTGTATGCACTGCTCACGTGGCTATCATGCACTGATGACGTGGCTGATCATGCACTGATCACGTAGCTATCTTGCACTGATCACTTGGCTGATCATACACTCATCACGGGACTGATCGTGCACTGATCACGGCGCTATCATGCATTGTCTACATGACTCCACATGCACTGATCACGTGGATGATCATGCACTGATCACGTGACTGATCATGCACTGATCACGTAATTGATCATGCACTATTCACGTGGCTGATCATGCAATGATCACGTGACTGACAATGCACAGATCACGTGACTGATCATCCACTGATCAGTTGGCTATCATGCACTGATTACTTGGCTGATCATACACTGATCACGTGACTGATAATGCACTGATCATCTGGCTATCATGCACTCATTACCTGGCTATCGTGCACTGATCACGTGGTTGATCATGCAATGATCATGTAGCTACCATGTACCGGTCACGTGACTGATCATACACCCATCAGGTGACTAATCATGCACTGATCACGTGGCTATCATGCACTGTTCACGTGGCTGATCATACACTGATCACCTGCCTGGTCATGCACAGATCCCGTGACTAATCATGAACTGATCAGGTAGCAATCATTCACTGGTCACCTGGCTGATCATGCACTGATCACGTGGCTATCATGCAATGATCACGTGGCTATCATGCACTGATCACGTGGCTGATCATGCACTGATACCGTGACTGAGCATGGACTGATCACATGACTTTCATGTAGTGATCACGTGACTTAATGGCGCTGACCATGTGACTGATCATGCGCTGAGCATGTTTGCTATCATACACTGATCATGTGCCCTAGAGGCAATAAACAAAGAGCTGAGTAGGCACGAAGCAAACAGTCAGCAGGCAATAATCATGGAACTCAGCTGTGAGGAATCATGCTGCTCAGCTGGCAATAACCAAGCAGCTGAGCAGGCAGGAATTACACAGCACAGCTGGCAATTGTCAAGCAGATGACAGGCAGGATTCACGCAGCTCAGCAGGCCCTGATCACGTGACTGAGCATACACTGTTCACCTGGCTGATCATACACTGATCACGTGATTGATCATGCACTGATCACTTGGATATCATGCACTGATCACGTGGCTGATCATACACTGTTCACGTGTCTGACCATGCACTGATCACATGGCTGATCATACACTGCTCACGTAACTGATCATGCACTGATCACGTAATTGATCATGCACTGATCACGTGGCTGATCATGCAATGATCATGTAGCTACAATGTACTGGTCCCGTGAGTGACCATGCACTGATCACGTAATTGATCATGCACTGATCACGTGTCTGATCATGCACTGAACATGTGACTGATCATGCACTGATCACGTGACTGATCATGCACTGATCACGTGGCTATCATGCACTGCTCACGTGGCTGATCATGCAATGATCACGCAGCTACCATGTACTGGTCACATGACTGATCATGCACTGATCACGTAATTGATCATGCACTGATCACGTGGCTTATCATGCATTGATCATGTGACTGATCATGTGCTGATCATGTTTGGTGTCACACACTGATCATGTGCATCTGCAGGCAATGAACAAAGAGCTGAGAAGGCAGGAATCAGTCAGCAGGCTATAATCATGGAACTCAGCCTTGAGAAATCATGCTGCTCAGCTGGCAATAATCAAGTAGATGAGCAGGCAGGAATTATGCAGCACAGGTGGCAATTGTCAAGGAGATGACAGGCAGGAATCGTACAGCTCAGCTGGCAATTGTCAAGCAGATGAGCAGACAGTAATCACGCAGCTCAGCAGGCCCTTATCACGTGACTGAGCATGCACTGTTCACGTGGATGATCACACACCTATCACGTGAATAATCATGCACTGATCACGTGGCTCTCATGCACTGATCACGTGATTTCGCATGCCCTGATCACGTAATTGTATGCACTGCTCACGTGGCTATCATGCACTGATGACGTGGCTGATCATGCACTGATCACGTAGCTATCTTGCACTGATCACTTGGCTGATCATACACTCATCACGGGACTGATCGTGCACTGATCACGGCGCTATCATGCATTGTCTACATGACTCCACATGCACTGATCACGTGGATGATCATGCACTGATCACGTGACTGATCATGCACTGATCACGTAATTGATCATGCACTATTCACGTGGCTGATCATGCAATGATCACGTGACTGACAATGCACAGATCACGTGACTGATCATCCACTGATCAGTGGCTATCATGCACTGATTACTTGGCTGATCATACACTGATCACTGACTGATAATGCACTGATCATCTGGCATCATGCACTCATTACCTGGCTATCGTGCACTGATCACGTGGTTGATCATGCAATGATCATGTAGCTACCATGTACCGGTCACGTGACTGATCATACACCCATCAGGTGACTAATCATGCACTGATCACGTGGCTATCATGCACTGTTCACGTGGCTGATCACACTGATCACCTGCCTGGTCATGCACAGATCCCGTGACTATCATGAACTGATCAGGTAGCATCATTCACTGGTCACCTGGCTGATCATGCACTGATCACTGGCTATCATGCAATGATCACGTGGCTATCATGCACTGATCACGTGGCTGATCATGCACTGATACCGTGACTGAGCATGGACTGATCACATGACTTTCATGTAGTGATCACGTGACTTCATGGCGCTGACCATGTGACTGATCATCGCTGAGCATGTTGCTATCATACACTGATCATGTGCCCTAGAGGCAATAAACAAAGAGCTGA